>NC_039365.1:105552238-105713411 GCF_003573695.1 Papaver somniferum
GGGGGGGTGATACGTATCACCGTAGTATTATTGTCCAAGTTGTGATACAATTGAAATTTGATCCTGTGTAATAATACTATGACACTATATAACAATATTTGAGAACAACTGTTTTCGTATTATTATAGCTACGGATCTTCAACAACAATGATGCTGAGTTGAACACGTTCAGAATCACTGGAGTACTTGGAGTAACAAAGAATTCAAGTAATGTTGAAGAACCAAGGAAATCAAGCATGTTGGATGAGAAGATACAAAGTTTATTTATTTTGTAATCCTTATGTATTGATAGTTTTGTCACTAAAACTGTCAAAGGGGGAGATTGTTATACCACTTCTCGGTCGAACTCGCAAGCGTTGCTATCTCAAGCTTGTTTGTCAAGTTTAGGTGATCAAAACTATAAGTCTTGATTTCTAGTCTACTTATAGCTATGTCTCGGACTATGATAGAATGTGTAGTTGAGATTTATACTTCACAACGTTCATCGAGTGAAGACGAAGGTCTACTGAGGAGAGCTTGGAGGAACTTCATCAAAAAAAAGTATGTGGAGACTAAAACTTATCTATCACTCGGAAGTCTATTCTATTCTACCTCCTATTGAGACTAAGTCGTATAGCTATATAGACTTTTACATTACACATATTTGATATTTTGAACTGAGTTTAACTCGCTTATATCTTTCTCGAGATATATGTTGGAATCTTTTCGCTTTAGCTACATTCATCATTATTCTTGACGAGTTTAGTTGGAAACAATTTATTTGTTGGAAACTAAATAATGAGTCAAAAGATGATCATGTGAAAAATTGCCTTGAAACATCTTACGTGATTTTTGTGAGACAATCATTTGATGTAGAATCGAAATGCTTCATATTGATCATTCGATCACTTGAAAATTACTCGTAAGCTAATAGTTTGTGTGAGACAGCTATTGTCATCTTCTAAAGATGTTTCAATGATTGAAATGGGAGTTTAGAACAATTAACCATTTGGATATAGCACATTATGCATACCAGTATGCAAACTGTTGTGGTATGATTCAGGTCTGGAAACCAAGATGCATACCAGTATGCGAACGGTTTTAACTGTTAAAGTCCGGGAGCCAAGTATGCATATCATTATGCGAACGGTTCTACCTGAGTTAGGTCCGAGACGACACTATGCATACTGGTTTGCGAACTGTCGGACAATACCAAAGTCTGGAACTTAAGTTTGCATACCCGTTGGCAAACTAAATTGCTTTAAGTTATAAAATAGGTTAAGCATGATTTCATACTCATGACAAATACATTTATAAATTAAGGAATGCAATCTTTACAAACCGTGGCTAAATGTTCATGAATTGATTCTCTTGAATCAAATATGATTTTGCTTCAATTGTATCTTGTATACTTCTATGAGAATATAAACAATTGAACAACTCTATGAATAACACAATTAGATTCATTGGATTATCATTTGATCTAGAAGTGTTAGATGAATGTGGTTAATATAAAAATGTTCATATCGCTAACTTCGGTTAACTATTGTTGAGCTGACTCAATATACATGTTTAGGTACGGTTACCCATATCTAAATGAAGGTATACTTCATTTGTGTGTAACAAGATAAGAGCATCTAAAGGTGTAGAGATATTGGTTTTAAGCAAACTTAGTTTGAATCTTAAATCAGGTTTTCGTCTAATGGTGAATATTGATTGCCTTGTTTCATAGCTATCAAACCCTGATTTGAAGACTATATAAGGAAGAACTCTAGCAACTAGGAAACCTAATCCCCACACCTCCTGTGTGATACTAGTTGCGTACTAGAGTCGATTCTCCTTTAACCTAGGTTTTTCCTAAAACCATTATAATTTAACGACTTAAAGACTTTATTGGGGCAGACCCAACTATTTTCTCTGCAGCTGCGTGTTCTGATCTTACTTGTTCTATCGTATTGAGTACTATCTTCTCTAAGATTGGCTTGAGATTTATCTCCGATAGGTATGATATAAAAAGTAATCACAAAGCTCTTCGTCTCATTCTATGGGATTCCATAATAACTTGTTCTACTACCATATAGTTAAGTTATTGTGAGGTGATTGATATTTCTATGTTGTTATTCAGGAATATAAGACTGGATTATCAAAAGACGAAACAAAAACTTCGTAGGTATTTCTGTGGGAGATAGATTTATCTATCAGAATGGACTTTTCTGTGGGAGACATATTTATTTATAAAGTCATCGACTTTGGGTCGTAGGAACTCTTACTTATGGGTGAGATCAGCTAAGAGAATCAAGTGTGTAGAGTCCTGCTTGGATTCAGAGGCGTAAGGAATGCGATTGTACCTTAATCGGTGTGAAACTTGGTTAGGGCTCAACTACATTCCAGTCTGAAGTTAACTTGTAGTAGGCTAGTGTTTGTAGCGGCTTAATACAGTATGGTGTTCAAATCTGAACTAGGTCCCGGGGTTTTTCTGCATTCACGGTTTCCTCGTTAACAAAACTTCTGGTGGTCTGTGTTATTTCTTTTCTGCATTATATTTGTTTATATAATTGAAATATCACAGGTTGTGCGTAGTTCAATCAATTGGTATATCCGACCTTTGGTTCTTGATTGAAATTGATTGATACTTGAACATTGGTCTTTGGTAGCGTTCAAGTTATTTCTCATATCAATCAGGCTCACAGATTTATATCTGTTCGATTGCATATTGTATTGAGAAATTGAGATATAACTCCTGGATGTTTTTCCTTGATTGAGTCTGACTGTCTAGTTGATTCTCTTGGAATTACATTGGAGTTATTCCATACAGATTGTCGGACGAAATATTGGGTGTGGTTGTTAGACCCCCGCTTTTTCAGCTTCATACCTACGATAGGCTTCACAATTTAATGAAACCAAAACAGATATGATTCAACATCTTGGACCGATTCTTCAACGATTTCCCAAGGTTGGCCATTTTGTAACAACTGTAAGTAATTGTGATAAGGGGTGGATACCAAGTACACCACCAATTTTTTTCATTTCAGAACCTATAAAGTATTCCTTGCATAGACTTCAATCAAAAATTAAAGCAGACAAGAAATATTCTTGGATAATTTCAGTAAGAGATTCTTGAATCATAAAGATTGATTAACGCACACCCTATTTATGCTTTTAATTATAAAAATATATCAATATAATGCGGAAAATAAAAGTAAAGAAGGATACCAGAAATTTTGTTAACGAACAAAATTGCAAGGAAAAAAAACCCTGGAATCTCATTCAGTTTGAATACGCACTATATTAAGTCGTTACAAACACTAGCTTACTATAAGACTTTGGTTTGAAATGTATTTGAAATAGAATAAACCGTCCAAGCTACTCTGCTGCAGTTTTTCCCCTACGTTTCTTGATTATGTGAAGAACCTATCCACTTGATTCCGCTTAGCTGACATCCTTTACAGCCCTAGGAGTTGCTCCACAGTCTGCCATGAAGACTAGCACTACCCTGGCGCCTCCAACAGGATGCCTGGTGATTTTTTTTTTCTGATTCAAGACCAAGGATGTAGAAATGAATACCCTAATTTAGATGAATCTATATCACAAGACTAGGGTTTATTCTCTTCAAAACTTGTAGAGATACCTAAAACACTATCTAAACAAGAATATCAATCTGGATCACAGTCTAAGATGAATTATTTTGGAAAATTTACGAACATGATTCCAATATATAAGAGTTATACTCAATCATGTTTTAAGTTTTCTATCAAATCTGAATTTGATTAATAATTCTTGAATGATCTTATATCAGAAGAGAAGGATATTAGAATAGAGAATAATTACAAACATAACAAATACAGATACACGTTATGAAACTAAAATTTTTTTTAAAAGTAAGTTGTACATGTGCTTCACGAATCCCAAGTGAAGTCTTTCAAAGTTGAACCTTAGATCTCGAAGATCCTTAAGTGTTTGGAGCACAAATTTTGCAACAAGATACCCACAGGTGTAGCGATTGAGTTTTGTTTATCCAATTTATAGTAATTAATCAAGGCTAGTTTCCTAAGATGTAAGCAATGAATTTCAGGCAACCCAAGTAAATTCTCAATTGTGAAATCTACGTTGTTTCCAAAGATACATAAATTTGTTTCTTTAGAAAGAGTTAGACTTGTAATGAGGTTATTTCCATAGTTTGAAGTTGTAGAAAGTTAATAACTCAAGTAAATTTTGCATAAAAAATTACTACCACATATAACTTCAAACTACGAAGAATAGATAATGTGCAGAAAGATGCAAATTATTTGGAAAAAATATCTAATAGCTTGAATCTCAAGCTAGATAATTTCTTGGAAATAACTTAAAACTTTTCATCTGAAAGAATTAGGTAAAAATTAGTAATTTGTAAGTGTGTGAAAAGTTTTCCTTGATATTCAAAAAATAATGGATGGGCCCAAATCCAGTGTATTGGGTTGTTCAGTTAAGGTTTTAGGTCCTTGAACTCAATGAATAAGTTTGTGAACTCGTAAGAGAGAAAATAAAAATCAAAAGCTATGTAAGTTCTTAAACTCACCATAATTGCGCAAACTCAAACAACAACAAAATCTCAGGAGAATCTTTCTTGTACTAGGTTCGCGAACTCACCATAATAAGTTTCACAAACTCAAATAACAAAACAGTCTCAACATAATTTTCCTTGTACTACTATGTTCACGAACTCAGATGGAAAAAAATCTCAGGAGAATTTCTTTATTTTAAGTTCGCGAACTCAAGTGAGTTCTTAGCCTTATTTTTGAATTCTACAATCTATAGGTTCACGAACTCAAATCTTAAGTTCATGAACTCAAATGATTGAAAATCATTAGCAGCAAGTATTGAGATTTTCATCAAAATACTTAACCTTTATATCAAGCTTAGTTTCGAGGTCTTGATAAGAAAGTTCTTGGAAATCAAAACATTGCTAGACCTAGCTAAATCTAATCCGTGATATGATCTTCTTTAAATATGACCATTTACTGAAGTCCTCGACTCTTCCTATTATAGATAGATAACATGGAAAAGTTCAAATCAAAACACAAATCTTCCTTACTCACCTTGATGAGGTTCTTCAAATTGATATCTTCATGTGATCTATAATTCTTCATTCTTCTTGAGTAACTTGGAAAATCCTCTACTACCTAATCTATTCCAAACTCAAGTTGACTTTAGAAAGCTAAATCAAAAAATAGCTTTGGCACCGAAACTTGACAATGTACTTGACTTATCATGGTATATTGGTTGAACCGAGCATTCGCTCTAAACAAATTGACATCAATAAATGATATTGTGGAAGTGGGATGATGGCTTTAACTCTTTTTAAAAGATGTAGGAAGAGGTTTTCATCAAAGTATCAGACCCATTTTTATTCCTTAGGACTGAATAACACATGCCGGTGTAAGATTTTGTCTAACATTCTCACGACCTCAGAAATTCTGCACTCTCACTGTCAGTAAACGACATGGTTGCAAGATTGTGACTAGTTTTTCAGAGTTACTGACTCTAACTTATACCAGATTTGTTAGCATTACAAACATGGCCAGGATCCCAATTATGTGCTTCTTACTTGTTTATGATTGGAAAAATACGACTGTGGTTGTAAAGAGCGAGGGCACCAACACGGAAGAACTATGCACACTAAAAGTAATAACTATGGTTTAGTATATTCATATTTTTTATAATAAATATGATTAATGCAAATAAAGATTATTTTGTTAATATCCTAAAAAACATTAGAGCTTATTTTTTTTAATATCGCCACCATCGAGGTTGTGTATAGCTCAACTAAAATTGCAGACCCTAAGTCATAATTTGGTGTTGCTTCGTCCAAATCTTTCAATGTTCCGAGCCAACCGACTTTAGTGAAAAAACGAGGGTCTAACAACCTCACCCAATATTTTGCTTAGCAATCTGTATGGAATAACTCCAATATACTTTCAAGAGAATCAACTAGACAGTCAGACTCAATCTTAAGAAAAAGTGTATCAAAGAGTTGTAACTCAATTTCTCAATTCAATCCGCAATTAAACAAATAATAATTTGCGAGTCAGATTGAATATAAGAGATATAACTTGAACGGTACCAAAGACCAATGTTCAAGGATCAATCAATTTCAATCAACAACCAAAGGTTGGATTTACCAATAGATCAGTTCAACGCACAACTTGTGATATTTCAATTATATAACAAAATTTAATGTGGAAAAGAAATAACAAAGACACCAGAAATTTTGTTAACGAGGAAACCGCAAATGCAGAAAAACCCCGGGACCTAGTCCATATTTGAACACCACACTGTATTAAGCCGCTACAGACACTAGCCTACTACCAATGAACTTCGGACTGGAATGTAGTTGAGCCCTAATCAATATCACATTGATCAAGGTACAATTGCGTTCCTTACGCCTCAAGAACCACGTCGGATTCTGCACACTTGATTCCCTTAGCTGATCCCACCCACAACTGAGAGTTGCTACGACCCAAAGTCGAAGACTTGATAAACAAATCTGTATCACACAGAAAAGTCTATTGAATAGATAAATATGTCTCCCACAGAAATACCTACGAGTTTTTGTTCCGTCTTTTGATAAATCAAGGTGAACAGGAACCAATTGATAAATCAAACTAATAAACTCACAATAATCTTAATCGATTAACGAAACAAGATATTTTAGAATCACAAACGATGAGACAAAGGTGTTTGTGACTACTTTTCAATCTTGCTGATCAGAGATAAAATCTCGAGCAAATCTTAAAGAAGATAGTACTCAATCACGATAGAAAACAGCAAGATCAGAACACGCAACTATAGAGAAAATAGTTGGGTCTGGCTTCACAATCCCAATGAAGTCTTTAAGTCGTTAACCTGCAGGGTTTCGTGAAAAACCTAAGCTTAAAGGAGAATCGACTCTAGTCGCAACTAATATCACACAGGAGGTGTGAGGATTAGGTTTCCCAGGTTCTAGAGTTCCTCCTTTATATAGATTTCAAATCATGGTTTGCAATCTAAGTTACCTTGGTAACAAAGCATTCAATATTCACCGTTAGATGATAACCTGATTAGATTCAAGCTAATATCTTTCAACCGTCAGATCGAACTTAACTTGTTATACATAAATGAAATGTACGTTCATTTAGGTTTGAGTAACCGTACCTAAACGTGTACACTTAGTCGGTTCAACAATAGTTAACCAATGGTTAGCCATATGAGCACTTTCATATAAACCTTATTCATCTTCACCATAACTAGTTCAAATGACTCAAATGAAACTAGTTAGAGAGTTGTTCAATTACTTAGATCTCATAGAAGTATACAAGACACAATTTAAGCAAAATCGATTTTGATTCATGAACATCATAGCCAAGGTTTGCAAAAGATTGCATTCCGAAAAGACGAGGGTACACAAATATACCTCAAGCTAAAACTTTTCCACCTATAAGTCCTTTCTTCGAAAGTGATTGTCTATGGACTAAGTCGAGACAATACAACAAATCGGTTCACACTTCATGTGATCGTCTATGGATACGAGATCGGGACAATACAACAACGAAGTATGATTACTTGATAAAAAGGTTCGGACTTAACCAAACATAATAGAATTACTTATCAAGTAAATAGGAATTAAAGTTTGTTTAATTTACTTTAAATTATAATAACAACAATTATAGTTGCCGAAAGTAAAAGTAAATGACACAACAAGATTTTGTTAACGAGGAAACCGCAAACACAGAAAAACCCCGGGACCTTGTCCAGAATTGAATACTCTCAGGATTAAGCCGTTATACAAAATAAAACCAACGTCATATACTTGAGACCAAACAACTAAACTTATAGTTCACCTAGTTCCGTCTGTATTCCCACGTCTCCGAGCTGTAATAAGTCACGTACTTGGAACAATTCTTTTGGTTAGTATTCCAAACAGTAAAGGAACAACAAATCTGTTTGGTATCAACTCTCTTCAACCAAGTGATGTGAGTTCGACAAAGGGACTTCTGTTTATCTCAATAAACTCCTTTGTCAGGTTCTTAGATCTATCTTATTCTCAACTACCAAAGGTAATTATTAAGATTTTGCAATCAATACTTTTAATCACAAATAATTGTATTGATGCCGATCTATACAACTAATCAATCTAATCTATGACAAGGATAAATCGATTATAGTTAGATCCTCTTATACCGAAACAAGTATTGTGCACACCAAAGATTATGAACCCAAATCAGAAATCTTCGACGTCTTCTTTGTCTTCAAATCTTATTAGATCTTCAATAAATACCTGCACACAACTACTTGAATCTCTTGTGATCAATCACGCACATAACGGAGTCTGTTAACAATGGATTATCACAATACGTCTTTAGATCTACAAATAGTCTAAAGATCCCTGTCGAAACTTCGAACTAGTTTGAGTGAATCTTATATCAGAAGAGGAGATTCTCAACCATAAACAAACTAGGTGCAATCAAAGTTCAACCACCGTTAGTCAATCAAATCAATAGAAAACAAAAGATAAACCGTAATTATCTAGTTTCCCACCAACGGTACTAATAGAGCTTCTCAATCCTAAAGAAGACTTTAAACTGAGCGGCCGTAAGAGATTTCTCCTAATTAGGTTACTCTCCTCTCCGAATAGGCGGCTTCACCAGTAACAAGACAACTGAGGAAGTTTGCTGTCACGAAGGATTAGTTTGCTAGAAATGCAAACTTCAAGTATTTATAGACCAAGGAAGTTTGGACACCAAGGAATTTCCAAAACCGAAAATATTCTCAAAATATATGCAATATATTCCAAATTCGGTTTCCATAATTCCTGGAAATGCTATGTCCAAAATATTGACCGAAAATCTCTTAGAAAATCTTCAACTAGCAAATGCACATTACTAATTTTCATTTTCCAAAAATAAAATAAAAAACCTTAAATAAAATATTCTTAACTTATTTATTTTTCGATCCAGGATTTTCTTCCTTTAGCTATTAAAGAATAACTTTGAACAATAAAAGATAAGCATTACTGCACGTGTTCAAAGTATGTCGATATCCTTACTTTGTAAGTCCTCTTTCATACTTACAACCTTGAAACCGATTTGCCACACTTCCAAAAAAGTTTAGAATTGGTTCATATGACTTTCAAGAACTATGTGATTGATCAAGAACACTCAATCACAAATCATGGGTTTAACGGTTCTACCAAAACAAGTTTCGGTTCTACCTCCATGTGAGTATTGTGCATAGTCACACTAGCTTTCCAAAATTCGGTTAACTAGGTACTAGGATCGATTCCCCACATATATATGGTATCTAACTTGTACGTTTTGCACATGTCCATAGGATCGGTTCCCCTTTGCCTAAAAACGTGTTGCACATGTCCATAGGATCGGTTCCCCTTTCTGCTAAAAACTTGTTGCACCTCATACAAGGATCGATTCCCCTTTGTGATGTGTTGCACCTCTTACTAGGATCGGTTCCCCTTTACCCAGAGTTGGTCATACACAAAATCACAAAATCGATCATACCATCTCAGGTGATTACTTAAGATCGGTTTCACTAATAAAAGTCATACCAATACAAATGTCAGGCCTTTTTAAATAGTTTTACAAAGAACATAAACAAGTCATGATCGGTTATACTAATCACACATATTGGTAGTTCAAAAGATATGCAATGAATAAAAATATCAATATTTCTTGGCGATTTCCTTTTCGATTCACAAAACAAGTTCATGAATTTACTTCCTTAAAACACATGTAAAACATTGTTTCCTATGATGAAATCCTCACCTCATACCCATACATAATCACAATAGCATTCAAACGATTATGTCGATGTATTATATACAAAGTTTAATGGTTAAGCAATAAACCTCGTATTGTATTCCTTAATACTATGTCTATCTAGAGTGTAATCATGCTTCACAGTTTTGTTTTCAATATGCACAACTTGAAAGATACGTTAGGGAATGAAACGGTTCAAGTCAAATATCACTAACCTCAAGTGGAAGGATGATGTTGTCGTTGTGGCTCCTTACTTCTTCACTTCTTCAAGTCTTCGCAATACTTGTAATGTCTCATATCCTAATACTTTCAAGCTAACCTATATGAAGTTGACTCTAGTACATAATCAAGCGACTCTTAGAATGAGTTTTGATTCACTAAAATATGACAACCAAACTTGACATACCAACGCTTGGTGGGTTCAACTGAGCGATGCTCTAACAATCTCCCCCTTTGTCAATTTTAGTGACAAAACTCTTACATCATATGGGTAAACAAATTACAAGAATTCATTACACATACGCTTGATTCCCGAATTCAACAACAAAATAACTTGTATACATTCAATCCATAAATGACGTTGTTGACATTATAATAACAAAGCTAATACTCCCCCTAATGGTAAGATAAGTAGATTTTCAATTTGTACATCTTTGTTATTCCCTTTCTAATGATATGTTACTCCCCCTTAGTCTATGCTTTTACTCTTTCGTTAGATAAACGTTTAAGCACCAATGTCCTTTACGTTAGCGATACCAATCAATATAAAATCAATACTAGTATCACTTGTTTACTCCATATATTTCTTCCCCTTTTTGTCACAAAATGACAAAGAAACAAAAAAATAAAGGACAAAACGAAAGGATCTTACAAATTTCAAAATAGACTTGCAACCTATAGAGTTAAGCACGAGGGTTCCACACACCATTTTTCATAACCAATATCAAAACTGAAACTACAAAGTAATTTGTTTTGATATGTTACCAAGGAAACAATTGCCCAAAGAAATTTTCCCTAATAGTTTA
Source organism: Papaver somniferum (assembly GCF_003573695.1). NCBI lineage: Eukaryota > Viridiplantae > Streptophyta > Magnoliopsida > Ranunculales > Papaveraceae > Papaver > Papaver somniferum. The sequence goes on from NC_039365.1 coordinate 105,563,031, forward strand.
GCAAACCAAAAATCAACTAAGCACCTTAGTCCCTTTGCTAAACCGATTGTACAAATACAACCTCTTTGTTCGATAAGACTAAAATAAAGATAACTCTATTATTCTCATCAGGTTCTAAATATCCATATAACTTAGACCTTTAAATTTTAAACAAGACAAGTACTAGGTTAGTTAACTAGCATTTCTTGTTAAGGCATTCGATTAGACATGAATAACCGAAACATCCACTTTGATAAGTCTAACTAAGATCAGAATTAACTTAGTTTCTCTTATCCGGAATCGAATTGGACTAAACAATTCATCCCGTAAATCTTTTCTTTCGTTAAGCCATAAACAATTCATACAAACCAAATAAATCAAGTTGCATAATTATTCACCTCAACCGGAAGCAATTGAAACAACATATACGTTAAAGCACCGCAATTGCATCGAAATTTTGTAAGCCTAAACAATTGATATCAAACAATAATGCAAGATAACAATAGTTTTTCTTAACCGGAACCAATTGAATCATACACACATCCATACACAAATAATGGAATAAAACATCAATTGTACCGAAATTTTGTTAAGCAAAAGCAACAAAGATATATTCAATAAAATCAGGCTTTTCTTAAACAGGGAAACAATTAACTAACAAGATTGTTACCTTAAATTTCGCATCCACTTCTCCAATATGTTTGCATTTTCTTACAGGGAGAATTGATATCGAAATATCATTATGTTGTCATCCTTATGCAAAACAAAAGAATAAAAACAACCAACCTTTACCAGAAAAAGGTTGAAAATCGGTTTTTAACTATGCAAGCAAAAGTTGAAAACCCCGAAACAAATATGCTTTTATGCTAAACCAATACCGATTTAACATATTGTGACTTTTTCACATATTGTTTCTATCAGAACCCCTCATGATCCTTTGATAAAGCCTACCAACATGGGCTAGAACTTAATCCTGCTAAATCAAAAATTCACCCAAACCATAAGGGTTCACAACATTATGAGATCGAATATCAAGGTAGTAAAACTGAAATCAAACATCCTGTAAACATACATAGCAATAATAAAGCATTCAAGCACAGGCTATGTAAATAAAAAAAAAAGAAAAAAAACTATCACAAGAAAAATTATAAATCAAGTAATTTTATTCATAATAGTTTTATTCATAATGGACCTAATACAATCATTAAAAGAAATAAAAAATTGATGTCTATTTTCCTGGATTAAGTATTACAGAAAATAACTTAATCTCTAGTGGTGCTCTTGTTGTTCACTGAGGTTTCTTCAGTGTTCAAACTTTTAAAGCATGTCTCAAGAGACTTGTCAGCAACCGCTTCCTGTTTCTCAAGTTTTTCAACTTGAATCTTCATATCAGCAATATCAGATTTTTTTTCCTCAATCTTATCTTTGAACCAATCTTGATTTCGAACCGTTATAATGAGATTGGTTCTTAGTTCCTCAAAACCTTGGATATAGTCAATCATACTATCAGAACGAATCCACTTGGTTTTGGTTGGATCCTGTAGGTTGTAAGCCAACATACATGACTCCTCTTGTGATCCAACTGAACTATCAGAATCATAATCAGACATGATATTTGATATGTTTCTCTCCTTACTCTTTGTATTGATTCCTTGATAATCTTTAACCTTTTGAGCTTCCTTCTTATTAGCCTTTGAGATACTGCGATTTATAGGAGGCATGCTCGGTTTTATATGTATAAAAAGATTGATCGGGTATCAAAATATAGGCAAGAGATAGTTTCCCTTTAAAAAGAGACAACTTTCGGACCGAAAGATATCAGGGGAAACCGAAAATATAAGAATATATTTCGTTTCCTTTGTCCGAACTTCTCAAGCTGGAAGGTTTATTAAAATTCGAAAATTCCAAATAAAAACTATTTTTTGGAAGATCACGTTAATCATGAACATTTTTCAGACAACCATGAATTCGCAGCTATCTATAAATTGTCACATCTTTTCTGATAAGCAACTACACAAATAAATGTGCTCCAAATTTATTGTGCCTTTTCCCATCCATGAATAAGAGCACGAAAAGGATGAGAGAGCACAATTTTGATACAACTAGGTTGCATCACTACACCATATTTGCAAAATAGGAACTAAAATTAGTAACCGAAATGTGGCCGTTACTAATTCGCAACAGAATGTTTCAGTTACTAAAATTTAGTAACGGTCAGTTCTCAGTTACGAATTTACAGTTGATTAGTAACGGCCAAATCCATGTTACTATTAGCAACTGTTAGGAAAAAAACGTGCAAGACATGCGTGTTCAGGGTAACACTGGACTGTTATGTTTCCACCCTATAGTTTGAATTTTTTTTCTTTTTTTTCTTTTAACTAGAAATATTATTACACCCCAACACCTTTTGATGGTTAGATGTAAATCATATTCCAACGGTGGTGATGAAAAACCCTATCTCTTTTTTATCGATCACACACAACTACTCTTTCAGTTTTTCTTTCTCTCTTCTTCTCCCTCCACAACCACAGTCCTAAAACCCTAACACTTGGGCTTGAGCACAACACTGATGCCACCTCTACCTTCTTCTTCTTCTTCTTCTTCTTCTTCTTCTTCTTCTTCTTCTTCTTCTTCTTCTTCTTCTTCTTCTTCTTCTTCTTCTTCTTCTTCTTCTTCTTCTTCTTCTTCTTCTTCTTCTTCTTCTTCTTCTGCTTCTGCTTCTGCTTCTGCTTCTGCTTCTGCTTCTGCTTCTGCTTCTGCTTCTAACATGACCAAGTATATTTGAATTGTATTGGTCCTCAAGTGGTATTAGACAACATAGAACACCTGCTTACGGAAATCTAATCAGCAATATGAAAATTTCTATCTTACGCCATCGATTTGGGATTTGGTAAATTGTCAGTTATATCATTTAATTTCTGTACCACAGTTAGCCTATGTTTGGGTTTAAGTTTTTTATTCAATTACTATGTTTAATTTTTCTCTAGATTATGTTACACGTCATGTGAACCATTCAATTTCTGGAAGAATCTTGCTCTCATTAGTGTGAGTTAACAATCATCTCTATAGTGATTGTCATAATTTTGGCATTTGTTTGTGCAAGTTCTTATTTTTTATGATCTGAGAGGGTACTCTTTTCTGAATGATTGACAGGAAGGAGATGGTGAGCTCTCTGAATGATGCCTTGCCTCGCCAACTGATACTCTATTTGGATCTTTTGGAAAGATGGTGCAAAAGGTTAAAGGACAAGGTGCTGCTTTGCATGGCTCTGGTGGGTGGTAAATCTTATTCTGACAGTTATGTTGGTTCCTAGGTTTCATTTGTTTTAACATTATTCTGGAATTTTCTAGAATTGTTGATTATGGAATTGGATGGTTCACACGTAATGATTTTCAAGAGTTATAATTGTTATGATTTACCTGGTATACTTACCGTTTTCGTGGGACCTGCGAAATGGCAATTGCAGGTGGGTTAGTACAATGATTTTACTGTTCTAAGTTTGTGGGGTTTCTTAGGTTATACTACTGAATTTTCTTAAGTTTAGTTTTTTGGGTATTTGTTTGTGATTGTTGTAGGTTGATTGGATGATTCAGCTAGTATGTACAGTGAGGTGATTGTGAGTGGAGCGAAATCAACTTGCCATATGGGTCTTATGTAAGTTTTGTTTAGTGGTAGTTTTAATTCTGTCTTTGGCTGAGAATATTATAACATTTCAGCGATTTACATTATGGTTTATTAACTTCTACTGATGAAGCTAATCTTTCTACATGTGAAGTGAATATCCATTATCAGTCGTTTTAGTTGGTGTTGGAGATCGACGAACCATTGGATATGATTGTCTAGGTCTCATTCTCATTTTCTATTTATGTGTAAGTAGCTTGTATGCTCTAACCATCTTGCTGTTGATGAATCTAGCATGATTGTAAGCTGCTTCCTTTTTAATAAGGGTTATATTCGTTGTTGTGTTGCACTGAATTTATTTTATGTTGCTCAGGTGATATATGCATGGAGGAGGTAGAGGTTTTGAGTTTGTCACCATGTTCAAATGATTAAGTCAAAGCTGCAGTAGAGTAATATATTAGCTTTCTCCTTGGGTCATCTCTTAACTAATATTTCTTGCAGGAAAAATTGAGAGTTGCAGTTTTAGTGTCAAAAGCTGCTCTTCAGTTTATTCATGGTAAGATAAGATTAAATCACACTTGCACACATTGATTCTTTTCACACATTTTACTGTTTGTTACTTTGTTTGATAACTTGCCTAATATGTTCAAATCACCTTTTGTTGCCTAGTTGCTCGGATTCCTTTGAATTTACCTTGTTAAATAAATCACATTGTTTCAGTACTAGGAGAGCCTTATTACTACACATCACAATTTTCAGCCTTGTTCTTTTGAACTAAAGCGTGATCAAGAGGACTAGTATTTGCCCCCATTTGTTATCTTAAATCCCAGTCCATTCTCTCTACTGGAAACTTGTAGTTTTTAGTTCTTAATCAACATAAATAATGGGTGCATAAGTTGATCTTAATTCCAATATATAGCTTCAGAAGGGATCCCTATGCACCTTGTTGATATGAAATCTTAACTGCAGTTGAGGTTTTAACCTTAAGTTTTACACTTTCTTTCGAGGTACAATGCTTAATGATGAAATTGCTGCTGGATTATGGTGTTGGTGACCTTCATCTGGTAAGTCTCTTTTGTGATCTTCTTGACATCTTGCTCAACCATGTCTCTGTTAAACCAAGTACCATTGAACAATGTTTGCTTCTTTTGAATGGAGAATGAATGTTTGAGCTGTAGAATGAATGGCAGTTGATGCTCTTTTTTTGCGAGCTAAACTTAGTAGTTTTACTACTCACTTTGGATCCTGTTGTATTTTTTGTAAAAGCATAAAACTGAAACTGCAGTTCATCTTTTTATCAATCATGCACATTATTGAATTTTGCATATATATATATAAAATGATCCATTAATCATGGCTAATTTTGTGTCATTGGTATTTTTATATATGCAGGTGACGTTCAAAGAACCATAATCAGCTAAGAATGCTTGTGAAGAAGCTACACCCATGATTAATGACCCCAGAGCTAACTGCAACCTGGCTTCACTAGCTGCACATCGTCCTAGGGTGATTACTTCCACTGCATCGAACCAACAAGGTACTAAGATTCATCTGCCTATACTTAGAAGTTATCAATCATCTGCCTATGCTTGTGAAGAAGCTACACCCATGATTAATGGCCGCAGAACTAACTACAAAGAGTCATCTGCCTATGCTTGTGAAGAAGTTACACCCATGATTAATGGCCGCAGAGCTAACTGCAACCTGGCTTCACTAGGTGGACATCGTCCTTTGGGTGAATCATCTGAGTCATCTGCCTATGCTTGTGAAGAAGCTACACCCATGATTAATGGCTGCAGAACTAACTACAAAGAGTCATCTGCCTATGCTTGTCAAGAAGCTACACCCATGATTAATGGCCGCAGAGCTAACTGCAACCTGGCTTCACTAGGTGGACATCGTCCTTGGGTGATTACTTCCACTGCATCGAACCAACAAGGTACAAATAGTCATCTGCCTATACATAGCAGTTATGTAGTATGTGACAGTTAAACTCACCATGAACCTAAGTATCATTAAACAAATCGATTAACATATATAATGATTCGAACAATGTTTGCTTCTTTCGAATGTAGAATGAATGTTTGAATGTCTTCTATTGAATGAAGAATGAATGTTTGAATTGGATTGGATTGAATGACAACAATTCCAGGGGATTGGGTACTTGCAGGGTAAAATAAAGGGGTGGGAATTAATTTTGACCAGGACTGGCCTTCTGTTTTTTGGTTACAAAAAAATTAGTAACCTCAAAAAAGTGTTACTAAATTTTTACCAGGATAATAGGAGTCAGTCAACGTTGACCTGGTCAAAATAATAATAACCCTAGTAAAAATTTAGTAACGGTCAGAACGTGGTTACTAATTTTCATTTGGTAACGGCTTATTTCCAAAACTAAAACCGTTACAACACCAGATTAGTAACGGCGATATGTTGTTACGAAAATTTGTTACACACCCTTTTGTAACGGCTGGCTTCTGTTACAACCCCATTTAGTAACTGAAAAGGTTACTAAACGCGAAATATGGTGGAGTAAGCTTTTTCTAGCTTACAATGAGTATCAGAAACATAGTTGATGTTTCTCTTAGGGAATTTCTTCCCAAAATATCTTCTCCCAGGATAATGATCTTTTCTAACTCTAGAGATATGACCATATGGAGAAGATGTACTGATGTGAGAATTTTCAAGGATAGTTAAATCTCTCTTAATTCTTTCAATGAGATTTTCATATGATTTTCTCATTCTAAGGACTTCCTTATGATCCATATCAGTGTGATTATCTGAAACAATTATCGGAAATTCCTGATTGTTTCCTTTGGCAGAGATTCTCTCTTTCCCTTTTTTTGGAGTTGTTCCTCATCAAAACAAGAATTGTTTCGATATGGGTGAGGAGGAACCTGTTTCCAGAAGTGATTATCAACTCTTTCCTCTGATTCTTTTGAGTTGATCTTATCGGGTAGTTGTATGATCTGTCTTTCTACCGAGGAATGGTCTTTCAGTTTTTTAAGACAAGAAACTTCTTTAAATAATTTTACCACAGTATGTTGAAGAAGTATAAGTTTCTTGTCAAGTGACTGAAAGTTGTATTCCTTAAGATCACGCTCACGGAATCGGTTCAAAGTTTCCTTTGGACAAGATTTTGTTTGATCACCAGTAGATCTAGAAGCTGGTTTTTCATCCTCTTCTGACTTGATGTAGTTAGGAAAACTACCATCATCTTGGTCTGCTTCAGATGTGACTAAACCGGTTTTATCACGGTCTGTAAAAGTCGAGCAAGGACTTTTAGTTTCCTCAACGTCAGAAGAAATCACAACAACATCATTAGTCAGAGTCGTAGGACGCGTCCCTTTATCAAAAGTAAGAGATTTACCAAGAACTTCTAGTTTGACAGTGAGATCCATGTTCTCTTTGGCCAGACAATTTAGTCGAATGTCTTTATCTCTGATCTCCTGTTTAAGAAGATTTGTCTCTGTCTTTAATAACACTAATTTAGAAGACAGAGATTTTATAGGCTTTAGGAGTTTTACCAACTCTTTATCAGCATCTTCTTTTCCATCAGAGATGGACACAAATATTTTCTCAACTCCTGGATCATGAGTCAATGAAGTAGTAATATCTTCAACTTTTGAGTAGTCAAACTCTTGCATAACGTCGTTGATAGTGGTTTTTAGTATAGGGCAAAAATTGTAAAAGTCTATCTACCTGACCCGGCATCAGATGTAGTAGACATTGATATGTCTATATTCCGCAGGGAATTTGGAGAATATATCAAAATATGACGAGTGCCTATATCTCTCTTCACATTATATTGAAACTCAAGAACTTGATGAATTGTTCACTAGTATAGAGCCTAATGAGTATATAAGCTCCTAGCTGCATTACTCACTAATGTCGGAGCCTGCCGAGTATTTTTCCTATGCTATGTTCCCCGGCTGAACCCTTAATATTGATATGACATGACAAATTTGTGTTCACTCGCAGCAGAGTAGCACGAATTTCCAAGTATCAAGGTTAAGGCATAGAGTTCAATCAATTTTTTGATAATTCACAAGATTCAGATATTACCCTGACTAATTTGCAAAAATTAGGGTTTTGCGCCCTGCGCAGTATATTAGACCTAGCCTGTCGAAATTAAGCCTAGGCGAACAAGGTAATTAATCCGCCATGGATTAGTAGGTGCAAAATCCTACCTAAAACCAGAAAGCAAGGAATAAAGGAGCCGCGGAGAAGGAGCAGCAACAAAAGAAGGTGTGGCCATGCCATAGGACAACCGGCGCCACTTACAAGTGGCCACACCCCATGTTGCCCGAACCGGCCCTTATTCCCTGTCTACCAATCACGTAGCCAAATCATAAAGGAGCAGCAGAAGAGCGGCCAATTGGATTCTGCCAACACAGAGAGCCAGGACAATTTCACAAGACCAAGGGAAGAGACTTTCCAGGTGCACCACAATATCTGCAAGACGAAGGTAAAGAGCCGGCCTATGAAGCCTTGCTGGAAAACATTTATCTCCAAACCCTCACAGAAGTTCAAAGAGTTGTCCAACAGTCCGCAACCACGACTGCTTTGTTGAAGAGAGAAGCACCTGAAGAAGGGCAAATCTACCAAGACGCTTATGGAAACGAACACTGCGCCAATGAACAATATCCATCTCAGCTATCGCATGTCGCTGTCGCTGACGCAGGCCCATCAAAGAGAAATTACCTTTCCTCCCTCAAAGAGAGCTTCATGCCGAAGCCTACAAGAATTTCCGCCACAACAACTACCGATGCGGGAGAATCCAGACTCAAAATATCCACGCTTTCTCGTTGCCTATCAGAAGACCTAGAGAGTTACTGGAAATTTGGGTACGAGAGGGAGTAGTCCAACTACCCCCTGGTATGGTGTCCACCAACTGATCATGAGATGCTAGATTCAATATATTGACACTATCACAGGTTTATTCATCATCCTACCAACGAATGCAATGCTCTGAAACGCATTGTCCAGGAAAAGATTGATTCAGGGGAATTACAACTGGGGACTGGAGGTTCTCTACACTGCCGCGGATCGACATAGAGATGTTATTGAAACAATAAAGGATGACTGGGGACTTCGTATGGCCAGGACTGCGTCACACAATAAACTCGGATTTGCAACCTGAAAATTCAGTTTTGTGGAGAGACCCCTAAGCGAATAGAGTATGTGGCCGTATCAGACGAGAGAAAAAAGGTAATGGCCAACACCAATGTACCATCCGCAAGCGCAGTCAACACGTCACATGCCGTTACTTCCTCTACTACCAACACCAGCAGCACCAGAAGCACCCTCTCTGACATGACGCCTCGTATTACCAGAGCCAGAGCCGCCACTACTCCTAATATTTCTTCGAGCGTGACGCCTCCAATCATCACCAAGGCTGCCACCACTTTTTCGTCAGGACGAGAGACTGGAGGATCCAGAGGAAACCAACCTTACCATTACCATTATCAATTTAATGAAGATACAAGAAGTTCTTGCCAAAACTCAGACGGACATGGCCACAACTCAGAAAGAGACTCTTCAACGTTTCTCTCTAGGAAGCCGCTCCGCTTCAACGTTCGCTCCAGCAGCCGCTTCAACGTCCTCTCCAGGAGCCGAAGACTCTTCAACGCCTCCTCCCTACCAAGGATCATGCCGTATCCGCCACACTCCTCCCTGTCAAGGATTGTGATCATAGCCATCCAAGTCTCTTCGGATCACATCTGCTGCCAAGAACTGTTTCTGCTCGTTTGTTGATACCAACCAGAGGTTTACCATAACAACAACCACTACAAAGGTAATCCGTACTTCTCCATATTTTAGTTTCACATGGAAGAAGTAATAGAGTCGCCAATACGGATGAAAGATGATATCTTTATCATGGTCAACTCACCGACCATACAAGATAGAAACGTGTAAACCAAACTTGGGGATTGAGGCTCTACACGGAATCCCTTCATTGTCAAAGCTTAGGAGACACGGTCAACCCAAAAGTCATATCCACGACAAGGTCATCTACTCTTCAAAGGTATAGCGTAAGGATATCATCACCTCTCTTCCCAGAAGGCGTCTGCAACACTTTACGAGGCCCAAGACGGATCCCAAGCCTACTCAGAGAAAACAACTTCAGTAACCAAAGAAAAGTGCGTCTGGGGACTGCTCATCGCGGTCCATCCCCGAAAACAATCAAGCATTCATGAGATAACTCCAGAGACACGGCTGAACCATTTTTCTTGAAGAGACAGAAGGAGCCACGATTAACGACATAACTCTCTCACTTCTACCTCTTCGTTATCCAGAATTTTTCGTCCATGTGATGTTCCAAGAATCCCAGCATCACATCTAGGAGAGTACAATAAGCTTTTATCAAATCCCGTAGGCGTGGATTGGCGATACAATCCAAGTAAGCTACAATTGGGGACTGAAGCCTACTTCAGGTTTAGAAGTTTGAACGCAGTCACCACCTTACCAGTGCATGTAGTAGAAACATATATTCCATGAGAAAATAGGCTCAGGATAATTACACATGGGGACTACCAGCATGGGAGGCCTTCACTTCCCTCAACCAGGTTATTTCTGATTTCAACATCATCACTGTCGAAGTTTTACGAGCCGCAAGAATTTCTCAACATGAAGTCGTACACGTGCATCAAAGACTCCAAGAGAACGCCACAGAGATATATTCACATATCTGTCCACGCCATCGGATCTAACAGAAGTATAACTGGGGACTACTCACCGCATCTCATTCCATACAATAGTCCAAGATTCAGAAGATGGTTCAAAGGATGTCGCTTGGAACGAAGTCCTTGAAGACTTGATAGCAGCACATCGGCAACGGAGCGCCTATCAACTCATCTACTTCACCCAATGGCTCTGGAAGATTTCGACCATACAAGCATCCACATCATATCATCATCGCAATCATAAAGTCCATGCACCAAATAACCTAAAGTCAAGGATGGACCAACAACGCAACCACAATCTCCAAGAATAGCACTGACATGATCATTGTCGAGCATATATTTCATCCATCCATCCCAAGAGTGCAATGGAGTTTGGTAAACTTTGAAATCTACTGGAGAGGTTAGATATTCATTCTCCTAGAAGTGAGAACCTTATTACACATTCTGGAGAAGATCGATGGTACAGTTGGGTGGCTACATGTGCAAAATGGAAGAGAGCACCTACCTTGAGTTCTCCTGGCTCGCCTTGCTACTGATTATAACTATTGGAGATCACTTTGTTGCCGTTAATGCACGCTCTACCACCGTTAACAGATGACGAAGAGGATCCGGACGCTGCAAACGAAAGCACGGAGCCGCACGAGCAACAAAAACAGAAGAGAGTCGATACCCCTTTTCATACGAACGGAGTTTATAGAGTTTGAACATAAGAAGGATTCCTTCTTGCTCAATGAACGGGAATAGATGAATGGGCGCACCACACTCACGCTCTATAGATGAACAAGCAGTGTGCCAAAGTCTCCGCTCCATAGTCAAGCCAGCATCGCCAGCATCACCGCTCCATGGCCAAAGTTGTAGCGCCATCACCACCATTCTGTGACCTAGCAAGCCAAGTGTTGTTTCCACCGTTCCAACGGACCAAGTTCGTCAGCGCTCTCCGCCATTCAGTAGCCAAAGTTCCAGCGCCATCCACCGCTCCACAGTGGAATCCAACGGCACCATCTCTATCGTTCCGTGGTCAATCCAGCAACACCATCTATGTCGATCGGTAGCTAAAGTTTCAGCGTCATCATCACCGTTCCGAGGCCAAGGTTGTAGCGCTAGCATTAGCATTCCGTAGCTGAACCCTCAGCGCCAGCATTACCACTCCGTGACTGAAGTGGCAGCGCCAACGCCAGCACCCTATGGCCAAGCCAGAAGTATTCCAAGCGCCAGTCCGTAACAAATCCAGAGGTATGCCAAGCGCCAACACTCTATAACACCAATAGTCCGTGGCCAAGAAAGAGACGCGTTGACACAAAGATCATGGACTGTTCATGTCCTGCCCTTTCGATTTGTTATCCTTGACTGTCACCATCTCATGCTTACCCCGAAACGATGCCATTGTTACATGCTAAGCAGGGGACTTAATGTTAATGGTGGTTTTTAGTGTAGGGCGAAAACTGTAAAAGTCTATCTACCTGACCCGGCATCAGATGTAGTAGACATTGATATGTCTATATTCCGCAGGGAATTTGGGTAATATATCAAAATCTGATGAGTGCCTATATCTCTCTTCACATTATATTGAAACTCAAGCTCCTAGATGAATTGTTCACTAGTATAGAGCCTAATGAGTATATAAGCTCCTAGATGCATTACTCACTAATGCCGGAGCCTGCCGAGTATTTTTCCTATGCTATGTTCCCCGGATGAACCCTTAATATTGATATGGCATGACAATTTGTGTTCACTTGCAGCAGAGTAGCATAAATTTCCAAGTATCAAGGTTAAGGCATAGAGTTCAATCAATTTTGTGATAATTCACAAGATTCAGATATTACCATGACTAATTTGCAAAGATTAGGGTTTTGCGCCTTGTGCGGTATATTAGACCTTTCCTGTCGAAATTAAGCCTAGGAGAACTAGGTAATTAATCCGCCATGGATTAGTAGGTGCAAAATCCTACCTAAAACCAGAAAGCAAGGAATAAAGGATTCGCGGAAAAGGAGCAGCAACAAACCATACTTGCCGGCCTTATTACCCATCACCAATCAAGTCGTGTTAAATCATCCACGCGCATCAGAAGTGTGGCCACACCCGTGCTTGGCCGGCCCTATCTTTTTATTGACTAATCAGGTTGCTCTAAACCTGCCACAATATTAAAAGAGGTGGAATTGCGTCAAGTGGTCACCATGCCAAGTTGGCTTCACAAAGACTTCGCCAATGGCTTGTTAACGGCATGCTAAACATGCCAAACACGCATTCCAAACGAGCATGCCAAGCCGCATTCCAAACGTGCTACCTTGTCGTAGTAGCACGTCAAACGCGCCAACGGGCCATGAATAGCGCACCTATGTGCCAATCCACTTTCTGTTCGTGGCCAACGCCATAACGGACTTTAACGTGGTTATTCTATCCATAAGCACAATCTTGCTTTAGTGCGATGGATGAAACCCTAATTTCCAGTCGTGTCACAAACTATGCCACTTCGGGCCCCACAACATGCCACGAGCCGTGCGGACTTAGGAAACCCTAATAAAGGCGCCACACCGTAGCTACTCGTGGAAATACTTGCTCATGTGGTCGTTTCCACGTGATGTCCTGTCTATGGTTCCTTTGGCGTGGCTCTGGCATCGTTTTCAAAAAATGACGTTGTGCCATGGTCACATGCCGCATGCCGTATGCTCTAATTAGGTTTCGGCATGCCAAACCCTAATTTAGGCATAGTTGCTACGCCAACCAAGCCAAATAATGTTCCACAGAACATTGGGATTGATGTGGCTACTGGAACTGATGTCGCCACACCACATTTGAGTCTAACACCAATGTGCAAATCTGGCGGTCATGGCTACGCCAGGCGCCACTTGCACCATCGTGCCATTGGCATGCGCTGACCATGCCACCATGCCACTGGAATGCGCTAAAAGTGCCACTACGCCATTGGCATGTATCAATGACGCTACTGTGCTATTGACGGGCGCCAACAGGCAGTGGCCATAATCAATGGCCAGTCTTTCTCATAAGATGCAATCTTAGCCGTCCAAATTCTCCATGGAATTGACGGGCCAGTGGAAAGTTTAGGCGACCAGCCAAGACAAGCCAAATAGCACCACATGCTATTTTCCTGTGGAAAGTATCTTGACTTTGACTTGCCACACGTAGCAGACTGCTACACGTTTTCCACGAAAACACTCGAGACATCAAACATGTCACAAACTGGGGGATACTTATCAGGGTATTGGTCTGGCGGTTTACAGCGTACGGCGTGCAACACCCCAATTATAAGAAAGTTTCAGGAAACAGGGCAGTTAGTGGTGCCAAGAAGTAATGGGTGTAAACAAACCCGTTTCCTTCATTGTGGAAAGGTGGATTCTGGCGGTTACATATTTCTCCACTCTTCCATCACTCAGTCACTCCCACTTCCTACGAAACTTGGGTGCTCTTAATTATTACTTGTATAAATAGGTTTCACCTATTTCCACCAAACGACAAGTTTTGGTCAGAACAACAACACAGTATCCAGAAAACCCAAAGAACTGATAACTTACAATCTGCAAGCCAGTTCATATTCTGATACAAGTCATAAAATAGCCACACCTTCAGAAATAACCATTCTGGTTTCAACACCTTCTTCGCTTCCCTCCCTAAGACCAACCCTTCTCATTCACTTTGTGACCGAATCAAGCTTGGAACGGCCATTTCTTGGTTTAGGCCAGGATTGTACAGATTGATCTTCGAATCTAAAGTACTCCCGTGCAGTGCATTTGTTTAGGGTTTAGATTCGTTTCTCATCCACACACCCAAATTTACCAAAACCGGCAAAAACAGTTTTCACCCATAAACAAACGTTAACTGAATCAGACATAGATTCAATTTCTTATAGGATGGATCGCACCAAACACAGATTGTTAGATCTTTTCGTGTTTGCCTACTCTGATAACAATTGAAAAGGCGAGGGTACCCAAATATACCTCAAGCTAAAACTTTTCCACCTATAAGTCCTTTCTCCGAAAGTGATTGTCTATGGACTGATTCGAGACAATACAACAAATCGGTTCACACTTCGTGTGATCGTCTATGGATACGAGATCGAGACAATAAAACAACAAAGTATGTTTACTTGATATAAAGGTTCGGACTTAACCAAACACAATAGAAATGCTTATCAAGTAAATAGGAATTAACGTTTGTGTAATTTACTTTAAATTATAATAACAAAAATTACAATTACGGAAAATAAAAGTAAATGACACAGCAAGATTTTGTTAACGAGGAAAACGCAAATGCAGAAAAACCTCGGGACCTTGTCCAGTATTGAATACTCTCAGGATTAAGCCTCTATACAAAATCAAACCAACTTCGTATAGTTGAGACCAAGAAACTAAACCTATAATTCACCTAGTTCCGTCTGTATTCTCACGCCTCCGACCTGTAATTAGTCACATACTTGGAACAATACCTTTGGTTCGTATTCCAAATAGTAAAGGAACAACAAACCTGTTTGGTATCATCTCTCTTCAACCAAGTGATGTGAGTTCGACAAAGGCTCTTCTGTTTATCTCAATAAACTCCTTTGTCAGGTTCTTAGATCTATCTTATTCTCAACTACCAAAGGTAATTGTTAAGATTTTGCAGTCAATACTTTTAACCACAAAGAATTGTATTGATGTCGATCTACACAACTAATCAATCTTATATATCATAAGGATAAATCGATTATAGTTGGATCCTCTTATACCGAAACAAGTATTGTGCACACCAAAGATTATGAACCCAAATCAGAAATCTTCAACGTCCTCTTTGTCTTCAAATATTCTTAGATCTTCAATAAATACCTGCACACAACTACTTGAATCTCTTGTGATCAATCACGCACAGAATGGAGTCTGTTAACAATGGATTATCACAAGACGTCTTTAGATCTACAAACAGTCTAAAGATCCCTGTCGAAACTTCGAACTAGTTTGAGTGAATCTTATATCAGAAGATAAAATTCTCAAGCATAAACAAACTAGGTGCAATCAAATCTCAACCACTGTTAGTCAATCAAATCAATCGAAAACAAAAGATAAACCACAATTATCTAGTTTCCCACCAACGGTACTAATAGACCTTCTCAATCCCAAAGAAGACTTTAAACTGAGCGGTCGTAAGAGATTTCTCCTAATTAGGTTACTCTCCTCTCCGAATAGGCGGCTTCACCAGTAACAACACAACTGAGGAAGTTTGCTGTAACGAAGGATTAGTTTGCTAGAAATGCAAACTTCAAGTATTTATAGACCAAGGATGTTTGTACACCAAGGAATTTCCAAAACCGAAAATATTCTCAAGATATGCAATATATTCAAAATTTGGTTTCCATAATTCCTGGAAATGCTCTGCCCAAAATATTGACCGAAAATCTCTTACAAAATCTTCAACTATCAAATGCACATTACTAATTTTCATTTTCCAAAAATAAAATTAAAAAAACCTTAAATAAAAGATTCTTAACTTATTTATTTTTCGATCCGGGATTTTATTCCTTTAGCTATTAAGGAATAAATTTGAACAATAAAATATAAGCATTACTGCACGTGTTCAAAGTATGTCGACATCCTTACTTTGTAAGTCCTCTTTCATACTTACAACCTTGAAACCGATTTGCCACACTTCCAAACAAGTTTAGAATTGGTTCATATGACTTTCAAGAACTATGTGATTGATCAAGAACACTCAATCACAAATCATGGGTTTAACGGTTCTTCCAAAAAAAGTTTCGGTTCTACCTCCATGTGAGTATTGTGTATAGTCACACTAACTTTCCAAAATTCGGTTGACTAGGTACTAGGATCGGTTCCCACATATATATGGTATCTAACTTGTACGTGTTGCACATGTTCATAGGATCGGTTTTCCTCTCTGCTAAAAACTTGTTGCACATCATACAAGGATCGATTCCCCTTTGTGATGTGTTGCACCTCTTACTAGGATCGGTTCCCCTTTACCCAGAGTTGGTCATACACAAAATCACAAAATCGATCATACCATCTCAGGTGATTACTTAAGATCGGTTTTACTAATAAAAGTCATACCAATACAAAAGTCAGGCCTTTGTGAATAGTTTTACCAAGAACATAAAGAAGTCATGAGCGGTTATACTAATCACACATATTGGTAGTTCAAAAGATATGCAATGAATAACAATACCAATAATGCCTGGCGATTTCCTTTTCGATTCACAAAACAAGTTCATGAATTTACTTCCTTAAAAGACATGTAAAACATTGTTTCCTAGGATGAAATCCTCACCTCGTACCCATACATAATCACAATAGCATTCAAACAATTATGTCGATGTCTTATATACAAAGTTTAATGGTTAAGAAATAAACCTTGTATTGTATTCCTTAATACTATGTCTATCCAGAGTGTAATCATGCTTCGCAATTTTGTTTTCAATATGCACGACTTAAAAGATACGTTAGGGAATGAAACAGCTCAAGTCAAATATCACTAACCTCAAGTGGAAGGATGATGTTGTCGTTGTAGCTCCTTACTTCTTTACTTCTTCAACTCTTCGCAATACTTGTAATGTCTCATATCCTAATACTTTCAAGCTAACCTATACGAAGTTGACTCTAGTACATAATCAAGCGACTCTTAAAATGAGTTTTGATTCACTAAAATATGACAACCAAACTTGACATACCAACGCTTGGTGGCTTCAACCGAGCTATGCTCTAACAATCTCCCTCTTTGTCAATTTTAGTGACAAAACTCTTACAAATATGGATAAACAAATTACAAGAATTCATTACACATACGCTTGATTCCAGAATTCAACAGCACAATAACCTGTATATATTCAATCCATAAATATCGATTGTTGACATTATAATAACAAAGCTAATACTCCCACTAAAGGTAAGATAGGTAGATTTTTAATCCGCATGTCTTTGTTATTCCATTTGTAATGATATGTTACTCCCCCTTAGTTTATGCTTTTACTCTTTCACTAGATAAAAGTTTAAGCACCAATGTCCTTTCCCTTAGCGATATCAATCAATATAAAATCAATACCAGTATCACTTGTTTACTCCATATATTTCTCCCCCTTTTTGTCACAAAAATGAAAAAGAAACGAAAAAATAAAGGACAAAAGGAAAGGATCTTACAAATCTCAAAATAGACTTGCAACCTATAGAGTTAAGCACGAGGTTCCACACACCATTTTTTGATAACCAATATCAAAACTGAAACTACAAAGTAATTTGTTTTGATATGTTACCAAGGAAACAATTTCCCAGAGCAATTTTCCCTAATAGTTTAGGAAACCAAAAATCAACTAAGCACCTTAGTCCCTTTGCTAAACCGATTGTACAAATACAACTGCTTTGTTCGATAAGACCAAAATAAAGATAACTTTATTTTTCTCATTCGGTTCTAATTATTCATATAACTTAGACCTTTAAATTTTAAACAACACAAGTACTAGTTTAGTTAACTAGAATTTCTTGTTAAGGCATTCGATTAGACATGAATAACCGAAACCTCCACTTTGATAAATCTAACTAAGATCGGAATTAACTTAGTTTCTCTTATCAGGAATAGAATTGGACTAAACAATTCGTACCATAAATCTTTTCTTTCATTAAGCCATAAACAATTCATACAAACCAAATAAATCAACTTGCATAATTATTCACCTCAACCAGAAGCAATTGAAACAACATATACATTAAAGCACAACAATTGCACCGAAATTTTGTAAGCATAAACAATTGATATCAAACAATAACGCAAGATAACAATAGTTTTTCTTAACAAGAACCAATTGAATCATACACACATCCATACACAAATAATGGAATAAAACATCAATTGTACCGAAATTTTGTTAAGCAAAAGCAATTGTTTATCATAAACAAGCGAAATTTTGATATACTCAATAAAATCAGGCTTTTCTTAAGCAGGGAAAAAATTAACTAACAAGATTGTTACCTCAAATTTTGCATCCACTTCTCCAATATGTTTGCATCTTCTTACAGGGAGAATTGTTATCGAAATATCATTATGTTTTCATCCTTATGCAAAACAAAAGAGTAACAACAACCAACCTTTAACAGAGAAAGGTTGAAAACCGGTTTTTAACTATTGCAAGAAAAAGTTGAAAACCCCGAAACACATACGCTTTTATGCTAAACCAAAACCGATTCAACATATTGTGACTTTTTCACATATTTTTTCTATCAGATTTCCTCATGATCCTTTGATAAAGCCTACCAACATGGGCTAGAACTTAATCCTGCTAAATCAAAAAGTCACCCAAACCATAAGGGTTCGCAACATTATGAGATCGAATATCAAGGTAGTAAAACCGAAATCAAACATCCTATAAACATACATAGCAATAATAAAGCATTCTAGAACAGGCTATGTAAATGAAAAAAAGAAAAAAACTATCACAAGAAAAATTATAAATCAAATAATTTTATTCATAATAGACCTAATACAATCATTGAAAGAAATAAAAAATTGATGTCTATTTTCCTGGATTAAGTATTACAACAAATAAATTAATCTCTAGTGGTGCTCTTGTTGTTCACTGAGGTTTCTTCAGTGTTCAAACTTTTAAAGCATGTCTCAAGAGACTTGTCATCAACCACTTCCTGTTTCTCAAGTTTTTCAACTTGAATCTTCATATCAGCAATATCAACTTTTGTTTCCTCAATCTTATCTTTGAGCCAATCTTGATTTCGAACCGTTATTATAGGATTGGTTCTTAGTTCCTCAAAACCTTGGATATAGTCGATCATACTATCAGAACGAATCCACTTGGATTTGGTTGGATCTTGTAGGTTGTAAGCCAACATACATGACTCCTCTTGTGATCCAACTAAACTATCAGAATCATAATCAGACATGATATTTGATATGTTTCTTTTCTTACTCTCTTTATTGATTCCTTAACAATCTTTAACCTTTTGAGCTTCCTTCTTATTAGCCTTTGAGATACTGCGAGTTATAGGAGCCATGCTCGGTTTTATATGTATAAAAGGATTGATCAGGGTATCAAAATACAGGCAAGAGATAGTTTTCCCTTTAAAAAGAGACAACTTTCGGACCGAAAGATATCAAGGGAAACCGAAAATATTAGAATATATTTAGTTTTCTTTGTCCGAACTTCTCAAGCTGGAAGGTTCATTAAAATTCGAAAATTCCAAATAAAACCCATTTTTGGAAGATCACGTTAATCATGAAAATTTTTCATACAACCATGAATTCGCAGCTCTCCACAAATTGTCACATCTTTTCTGATAAGCAGCTACACAAATAAATGTGCTCCAGATTTATTGTGACTTCCCCGTACATGAATAAGAGCACAAAAAAGGATGAGAGGGCATAATTTTGATACAACTAGGTTGCATCAGAGTAAGCTTTTTCTAGCTTACAATGAGTATCAGAAACATAGTTCATGTTTCTCTTAGGGAATTTCTGCCCAAAATATCTTCTCCCAGGATAATGATCTTTTCTAACTCTAGAGATATGACCATATGGAGAAGATGTACTGATGTGAGAATTTTCAAGGATAGTTAAATCTCTCTTAATTCTTTTAATGAGATTTTCATATAATTTTCTCATTCTAAGGACTTCCTTATGATCCACATCAGTGTGATTATCTGAAACAATTATCGGAAATTCCTGATTGTTTCGCAGAGATTCCCTCTTTCCCTTTTTCTGGAGTCGTTTTTCATCAAAACAATAATTGTTTCGATATGGGTGAGGAGGAACCTGTTTCCAGAAGTGATTATCAACTCTTTTCTCCGATTCTTTTGAGTTGATATTATCGGGTAGTGGTATGATCTGTCTTTCTACTGAGGAATGGTCTTTCAGTTTTTTAAGACAAGAAACTTCTTTCAATATTTTTACCACAGTATGTTGAAGAAGTATAAGTTTCCTGTCAAGTGACTGAAAGTTGTATTCCTTAAGATCACGCTCACAGAATCGGTTCAAACTTTCCTTTGGACAAGATTTCGTTTGATCATCAGTAGATCTAGAATCTGGTTTTTCATCCTCTTCTAACTTGATGTAGTTAGGCAAACTACCATCATCTTGATATGTTTCAGATGTGACTAAACCGGTTTTATCAAAGTCTGTAAAAGTCGAGAAAGGACTTGTAGTTTCCCCAACATCAGAAGAAATCACAACATCATCATTAGTCAGAGTTGTAGGACGCGTCCCTTTATCAAAAGTAAGAGATTTACCAAGAGCTTCTAGTTTGACAGTGAGATCCATGTTCTCTTTGGCCAGACAATTCAGTTGAATGTCTTTATCTCTGATCTCATGTTTAAGAAGATTTGTCTCTGTCTTTAATAACACTACTTTAGAAGACAGAGATTTTATAGGCTTTAGGAGTTTTACCAACTCTTTATCAGCAACTTCTTTTCCATCAGAGATGGACACGGATATTTTCGCAACTCCTGGATCATGAATCAACGAAGTAGTAACATCTTCAACTTTTGAGTAGTCAAACTCTTGCATAATGTTAACTGAATCATACATAGATTCAATTTCTTATAGGATGGATCGCCCAAACACAGATTGTTAGATCCTTTCATGTTTACCTGCTCTAATACCAATTGAAAAGGCGAGGGTACCCAAATATACCTCAAGCTAAAACTTTTCCACCTATAAGTCCTTTCTCCGAAAGTGATTGTCTATGGACTGATTCGAGACAATACAACAAATCGGTTCACACTTCGTGTGATCGTCTATGGATACGAGATCGAGACAATACAACAACGAAGTATGTTTACTTGATAAAAAAGGTTTGGACTTAACCAAACACAATAGAATTGCTTATCAAGTAAATATGAATTAACGTTTGAGTAATTTACTTTAAATTATAATAACAACAATTGTAATTACGGAAAATAAAAGTAAATGACACAACAAGATTTTGTTAACGAGGAAACCGCAAATGCAGAAAAACCCCAGGACCTTGTCCAGAATTGAATACTCTCAGGATTAAGCCGCTATACAAAATCAAACCAACTTCGTATAGTTGAGACCAAGCAACTAAACCTATAGTTCACCTAGTTCCGTCTGTATTCCCACGTCTCCGACCTGTAATAATTAACGTACTTGGAACAATTCCTTTGGTTTGTATTCCAAATAGTGAAGGAACGACAAATATGTTTGTTATCAGCTCTCTTCAACCAAGTGATGTGAGTTCTCAATAAACTCCTTTGTCAGGTTCTTAGATCTATCTTATTCTCAACTACCAAAGGTAGTTGTTAAGATTTTGCAATCAATACTTTTAACCACAAAGAATTGTATTGATGCCAATCTACACAATTAATCAATCTTATCTGTCACAAGGATAAATCGGTTATAGTTGGATCCTCTTATACCGAAACAAGTATTGTGCACACCAAAGATTATGAACCCAAATCAAAAATCTTCAACGTCTTCTTTGTCTTCAAATCTTCTTAGATCTTCAATAAATACCTGCATACTACTACTTGAATCTCTTATGATCAATCACACACAGAACAGAGTCTGTTTACAATGGATTATCACAAGATGTCTTTAGATCTACAAACAGTCTAAAGATCCATGTTGAAATTTCGAACTAGTTTGAGTGAATCTTATATCAAAAGAGAAGAATCTCAAGCATAAACAAACTAGGTCCAATCAAAGTTCAACCACTGTTAGTCAATCAAATTAATTGAAAATAAAAGATAAACTGCAATTATCTAGTTTCCCACCAACGGTACTTATAGAGCTTCTCAATCCAAAAGAAGACTTTAAACTGAGCGGCCGTAAGATATTTCGCCTAATTAGGTTAACCTCCTCTCCGAATAGGCGGCTTCGCCAGTAACAACACAACTAAGAAAGTTTGCTGTCACGAAGGATTAGTTTGCTAGAAATGCAAACTTCAAGTTTTTATAGACCAAGGAAGTTTAGACACCAACGAATTTCCAAAACCGAAAATATTCTCAAGATATGCAATATATTCAAAATTCGGTTTCCATAATTCCTGGAAATGCTCTGTCCAAAATATTGACCGAAACTCTCTTATAAAATCTTCAACTAGCAAATGCACATTACTAATTTTCATTTTCCAAAAATAAAATTAAAAACCTTAAATAAAGGATTCTTAACTTATTTATTTTTCGATCCGGGATTTTCTTCTTTTAGCTATTAAGGAAAAACTTTGAATAATAAAAGATAAGCATTACTGCACGTGTTTAAAGTAGGTCGACATCCTTACTTTGTAAGTCCTCTTTCATACTTACAACCTTGAAACCGATTTTCCACACTTCCAAACAAGTTTAGAATTGGTTCATCTGACTTTCAAGAACCATGTGATTGATCAAGAACACTCAATCACAAATCACGGGTTTAACGGTTCTACCAAAATAAGTTTCGGTTCTACCTACATGCGAGTATTGTGCATAGTCACACTAGCTTTCCAAAATTCGTTTGACTAGGTACTAGGATCGGTTCCCCACATATATATTGTTAGAGCACTTCTCGGTCGAACTCGCATGCGTTGTTATCTCAAGCATGTTTGTCAATGTTAGTGATCAAAACTATAAGTCTTGATTTCAAATCTACTATACCTAAGTCTCGGACTAGGATAGGAAGTGTAGTTGAGCTCAAGAACTCCATGGAGATCATCATACAAGTCGAAGGACTATTCAAGGAACTGGTGGAACTTCATCGACTAAAAGGTACGTGGAGACTTGAACTTATCTATCACTCAAAAGTCTATCTACTGAATCTCCTATCTTGAGACAAAAGTCATTTTGCTATATAGACTTTGATTATACACATTTGCTATTTCGAGCCGAGTTTATCTCGCCTATCTATTTTTCGAAATATGTGTTGGTAAGCTTTCGCTTTGGCCAAGTTCATCTTTACCTAGTGATGAAAGTCATGTTATGTTTCAATCACTTTGAAAATTTCTTTGATGAAAAATGATTTGTGAATAACAACTATATAACGTCCTCTAAGAATGTTTCAATGATTGAAATGAGTTCAATTATATAACCAATGTTGGATATAAGCATTGTGTGGCAACACATATATGTATAAGTACTTATTCCTTAAACCAAAGTATGCGTACTTTGTTGATCAGGATAACCGGAACAAGAGCTGTGACCTCACTCCGCGAACTGGCGGAGGTTCTCATCCCGAGAATATCTGCTGGAGTTTGTGAACTTATATTTATATTAACTAAGGAATGCAAATTGCAAACCGTGTCTATAAAGTTCATGAATCGATTCGAGTGAATCAAATCGTTTTTGCTTCACTTGTGTCTTGTATAGTTATATAAGATTAATACAATTGAACAACTCTCTAACTAGATAATTTGAGTAATTTGATCTAGTTATGGTGAAGAAGAATATGGTTGATATGAAAATGCTCATATGGCTAACTATTTGGTTAACTATTGTTGAACCAACAAATGTACATGTTTGGGTACGGTTACACAAACCTAAAATCGTGCTGCATTTCATTTGTGTGTAACAAGATAAGTTTTCGATCTAACGGTTTAAAGATATTGGATTGAATCTAATCAGGTTTTTATCTAACATGAATATTGAATGCTTTGTTACCAAGCTAACATTGATTGCAAACCCTGATTTGAAAGACTATATAAGGGATAACTCTAGCAACTGGGAAACCTAATACCCACACCTCCTGTGTGATACTAGTTGTATTAGATAGAGTCGATTCTCCTTTAACCTTAGGTTTCTTCTTGTAAACCAGGTTAACGACTTAAAGACTTCATTGGGATTGTGAAGCCAGACCGATACTACTTTCTCGTAGTTGTGTCATCTGATCTTGCATATTCTGTCATGTTGAGTACAATCGTAACGATTGGCTTGAGATTAATATCTCCGATAGGCAAGATATAAAAGTAGTCACAAACATCCTCGTCTCATCGTTTGTGATTCCACAATATCTTCTTTCGTCGCGTCGATTAAGATTATTGTGAGGTGGTTGATAATACTAGGCTGTTCTTCGGGAATATAAGTATGGGTTATCAATTGGTTCATATTCACCTTGATTTATCAAAAGACGGAACAAAAACTTGTAGGTATTTCTGTGGGAGACAGATTTATCTATTACCGTAGAATTTTCTGTGTGATACAGATTTGTTTATTAAAGTCTTCGACTTTGGGTCGTAGCAACTCTTAGTTACGGGTGAGATCAGCTAAGGGAATCAAGTGCGTAGTATCCTGCTGGGATCAGAGACGTAAGGAGCGCAACTGTACCTTGGATCAGTGTGAGATTAATTGGGGTTCAACTACAGTCCAGACCGAAGTTAGTTTGTAGTAGGCTAGTGTCTGTAGCGGCTTAATACAATGTGTGTTCAATCTGGACTTGGTCCCGGGGCTTTTCTGCATTTTCGGTTTTCTCGTTAACAAAATTCTGGTGTCTGTGTTATTTGTTTTCCTCATTATATTTTGTTATATAATTGAAATATCACAGGTTGTGCGTTAGAATCAATCAATTGGAAGTCCGACCTTTGGTTGTTGATTGATACTTGAACATTGGTCTTTGGTACCGTTCAAGTGATTTCTCTTGTATTCACTTAGACTCGCAGATTACTATTTGCATGAGTTAGCATTGAATCGAGAAAGAGAGATATAACTCTTTGATATACTTTATTAAGATTGAGTCTAGTTGATTCTCTTGAAAGTATATTGGAGTTAGTCCATACAGATTGCTAGTCGAAATATTGGGTGTTGTTGTTGTACCCCCACTTTTTCAATTGGTATCAGAGCATACAAACACGTTTAAAGACCTTACAAGTCTGTTTTTGTAGCGACCTGACTCTATGGACAATAAGAATATCTCCGATAACGCACCTTCAGTTCAGAGTCACCCTTGTGAGTTTCAAAGTCCTGAAGCTCTTAAAAAGGATCTTGTCTCTGGTCCTTTGTCTGAATCTGCATTTAACTGGGAGAAATCTCTTGATGAACAGTTGGATGATCTTTCGGATGACAGTGATTCAGAAGAAGGACAAAGTCTTGATGAGGAAGTATCTCATTATATCAAGTTGTTTGACCGTGACTTGAAAGAAAAGAAGTCAACAACTTGCTTGAGTAAGTACATGGCTCCTCTTTGTCAAGAAAACAGAAAATTGAGAAAAGTCTTTAAGGGATATGATTGTGGATATAAACTCTTAAAATATATTGTTAAAGATCATGAAGAAGATGTACGATCGAAAATATCTGAATGTGATAATATTCTACGAAATCTCTTTGTGTTGAAAGAAAAACTTGCAGAATCTGAAGCAAGATATGACTCTCAACAAAAATGTTTTAATGACAAAGAACTCAGTTTTCTCGCCAAAGAAAAGTCCTTGGAGACTGATCTTACTGTTGCTCTTGATAAAGTAAAATTACAGGAAGAGAGTCTGAGTAGATTCAATTCTATCTCTACAAAATTATCCTCTATGACTGGAGCATGTAAAGAACATCGTGATACACGTGGTCTGGGATATAAAGGAATAGACGCTCCAAAAACTAGTAAGATCAATTTTGTTAAAGCTAATGATAATTCTTCATGTGAGAAAACTTTTGCATCTTGTAATGATTTTGGAAATAAGGATTTTGCTCATTCTAAATCTACTCACACGAGAACGGTAAATAACAATTCTTTTAACTTATATTATTGCGGAAATAAAGGACATTCTGAGCGAAGATGTCGTTTTCGTTTAAGGAATGAAAATTTTTATAACATTCTTGCATGGATGTCAAAAGAAGTTATTAAACCTGTCTCTCATATTATTGGAGTAAAAGGCATTGTCGACAATCAAGAAAATTTTTATGATAACACTTTTCTTAATTGTGTTTTTGAAACAAAAAATACCGACAATGGCAGAAGGAGAACTGACTTCTTAAATAACTCTGAAAAGAGAAAAAGTCATACGAGAAAGAAAGAAAAGTTGGGTTCCTTTTCTCTATCTAAAGAAGACTATTGATCCAAGTCTTCTGCTCCATATTTCGTTCATATCAATAACCGAGTCCCGGAGCTTAAGATCAGCATAAACAGACTCAAACGGAGCATCAAAAATACAAGGAAAGTGGCTGGCTCAGGTACTTATTGTTCCTCTCTTGATAAAACTTCTTCAAGTAAGTCAAGTGATTTTTCTATAAATCCTCTTGAAGGAGAGAAAAAAGAAGTCAATATTGATGAGCAAAATGCTCATCTGAACACAACATGACTACTCAATGTAGCATTCTTCTTGTAGTCTAAGAAGGATGCTTATGGTCTCAAGAAGTGACTTGAGAGTGCTGTCAAGGTTGTATGTTTTCTCTTCTTTCTTCTTTTTGTTGTTTTTGTTGATTGATGATCTTAAAAATCTGTTGAGCTGCGCTCCAGTTCTTCTCTCGAAGATATTTCTGATCATCCTCTTTTGAGAATTTTTTTTTTGTGTGTGTTTCCTCCAAATAGTTGGTTCTCAACTATTATTCTTGACATGTTTTTCAATCTTTGTTCAAAAATGTCTCTTGAGCTCTCAAGAAACAGTCCAATTTTGGCCTCTATCCTCTTGGTCACACATTAGGGTCGTGACCACAAGTGCATGAACACCTGACCCACATGGACGTATACAAGTTTTCCAAGGGTTTTCCATGGAACTTATTTATATACACTTATGTGTCATCTCTTGATACATAGTTCCGTAAGGTCAAAAGGTTCTACGGAATTTTGGTGTATGCAATGAATGGAGGCAACAAAGATGATGAAGCCAAGAAGGGGAAGACTATCGAGTTTCACAAGAATCATGTTTTCATAACATGCTATCATGCTATTGATCATGAAAACAAACTACCAGTTCAGATGTCATCACAACTGGTAGGAAATCTTCTTCGAGATTTTAAGGTCGTACGTGAACAACTCGGAATTGCAACAAGGAATCTTGATTTTCTAAAAAACGAACTGAAGAAAGCAACAAATGGGATCGTCCATATTCAATCTCTGGATGCTGACCGGGTTTAGTGTTTTTCAAATCATGTTCTCTAAGAGATATTTTTTCCTAGTAAATCTTCTATTTTCTTGTTTTATTTAGATGAATAACTAGACTTTGGAATAGCCATTATTGTGATTACACATAGCTATGTCCAACGTTTCCATCTTCATGTTTTTAGGTTTATTTGTTTAAATTCTAAAATTGTTTGGAAGATGATTTTTGCAGTATTAATCTTTATAGTTTTATATATTGCAATTTGTTATGGGATATGTGTGTTTGCGTCCGTGAACTGTGATTGTCCAATACCCTGTCAAAAGTTAAGTCTTTCATATGTCAATATGCATGTATTGATAAAAGAATGAATGGACTTTTGACATCACAAAAGTTTGAAGCCTATTACGTCATTATTGATGGAAGATAGGATGAACTTTTGTTGACAAGGATTATATCTATTGTATGTCATTGTGCGAATAGTGATGTAAAATAGAATGAATCCTTGTATATTCCGCAATATTGACTTTCCCTAATCCATATTTTTTATGTATTACTGTGAGGCTCCGTAATTTCTCTTATGTCGAGCATGATCAATTAAATTCATCACTTTTTGTGGTTAATTTGGTTGTATATTTCCGATTAGATTATGGGTTCTCTTGTGATTAATCTAATTGAGTATTTTTGGATTCAAATTCATATTCGTATGAGATTTGTTATGTCCAAGGAAATCCTTCTTTTCTTTTGAAATTAAGGTCACTCTTGTTGTTCTTTCGGGAATGACATTATATGGGGGAGAGTTCTTAATTGAACTTGTGCTTAATTGCCAAATCTTTGTGGGGAATGCGGCTGTGGAATATCATAGGGGTTATCTTGTATCTTTATAAACTCTTTGATGAATGCATTTAGCTTCGGCTTTATGATTGCATCTAAACAAATTTATATATGCTTTCTTTTGGTCATGAAATGTCTCTTTTGGAAATTTCATTAGGATCCCGTTTTCGTACCTTTGCCAATTTTATTGACAAAAAGGGGGATAATTAATATGTAGTTCACACTACAAATACATATGGTTTTTCGATTATTATGTAAGGGGGAGTGATTTCCATGTGAGATGGAGTATTGACTAAGGGGGAGTGATACATGTCACCATAGTATTGTTGTTGAAGTTGTGATACAATTGAATTTTGACGTTGTGTGATAATACTTTGACACTATATAACAATGATTGAGAATTATGTTTTCTCATTGTTATAGCTATGGATTTTCAACAACGATGATGCTAAACCTACAACCTTTGGGATCATTGGAGTACTTGGAAGTGACGAAGATTTCGAGTAATGTTGAATATTAGGCATGTGGAATAGGATCTACAAAAGTTTATTTATTTATTTTTGTATTCCATATGTATTGATAGTTTTGTCAATAAAATTGACAAAGGGGGAGATTGTTAGAGCACTGCTCGGTCGAACTCGCATGCGCTGCTATCTCAAGCATGTTTGTCAATGTTAGTGATCAAAACTATAAGTCTTGATTTCTAGTCTACTATAGCTAAGTCTCGGACTAGGATAGAAAGTGTAGTTGAGCTCAAGAACTCCATGGCGATCACCATACAAGACGAAGGACTATTCAAGGAACTGGTGGAACTTCATCGATTAAAAGGTATGTGGAGACTTGAACTTATCTATCACTCAAAAGTCTATCTACTCTATCTCCTATATTGAGACAAAAGTCGTTTTTCTATATAGACTTTGATTATACACATTTTCTATTTCGAGCCGAATTTATCTCGCCTATCTATTTCTCGAAATATGTGTTGGTAAGATTTCGCTTTGGCCAAGTTCATCTTTACCTAGTGACAAAAGTCATGTTATGTTTCAATCACTTTGAAAATGGCTTTGACGAAAAATGGTTTGTGAATAACAACTGTATAACGTCCTCTAAGAATGTTTCAATGATTGAAATGAGAGTTTAGCTTATATAACCAATGTTAGATATAAGCATTGTGTGGAAACACATATATGCATAAGTACTTATTCCTTGAACCAAAGTATGCGTACTTTATTTATCAGGAAAACCGGAACAAGAGCTGTGACCTTAGTCCGCGAACTGGCGGAGGTTCTCATCCCGAGAATATATGCTGGAGTTTGTGAACTCCTTCCGGGAACTTAAGTCCGCGAACTTGAGTTGGTTATATCTAAAGACGATTATTTGTGAACTTATATTTATATTAACAAAGGAATGTAAATTGCAAACCGTGGCTATAAATTTCATGAATCGATTCGAGTGAATCAAATCGTTTTTGCTTCGATTGTGTCATGTATAGTTATATTTATACAACTGAACAACTCACTAACTAGTTCATTTGAGTCATTTGAACTAGTTATGGTGAAGAAAAATATGGTTGATATGAAAGTGCTCATATGGCTAACCATTTGGTTAACTACTGTTGAGCCAACAAATGTACATGTTTGGGTACAGTTACACAAACCTAAAATCATGCATTTCATTTGCGTGCAACAAGCTAAGTTTTCGATCTAACGGTTGAAAGATATTAGCTTGAATCTAATCAGGTTTTTATCTAACGGTGAATATTGAATGCTTTGTTACCAAGCTAACATTGATTGCAAACCCTGATTTGAAAGACTATATAAGGGAGAACTCTAGCAACTGGGAAACCTAATCCCCACTTTTTATGTGTTATACTAGTTATATTAGCTAGAGTCAATTCTCCTTTAACCTTAGGTTTCTTCTTGTAAACCAGGTTAACGACTTAAAGACTTCATTGGGATTGTGAAGCCAGCCCGATACTGCTTTCTCGTAGTTGTGTGATCTGATCTTGCATATTCTATCATGTTGAGTACAATCATAACTATTGGCTTGAGATTAATATCTCCTATACGCAAGATACAAAAGTAGTCACAAACATCTTTGTCTCATCGTTTGTGATTCCACAATATCTTCTTTCACCGCGTCGATTAAGATTATTGTGAGGTGGTTTATAATACTAGGCTGTTCTTCGGGAATATAAGTCTGGGTTATCAATTGGTTCATGTTCACCTTGATCTATCAAATGACGGAACAAAAACTTGTAGGTATTTCTGTGGGAGACAGATTTATCTATTACCATAGACTTTTCTGTGTGATACAGATTTGTTTATTAAATTCTTCGACTTTGGGTCGTAGCAACTCTTAGTTGTGGGTGAGATCAGCTAAGGGAATCAAAAGCGTAGTATCCTGCTGGGATCAGAGATGTAAGGAGCGCAACTTTACCTTGGATCAGTGTGAGATTGATTGGGGTTCAACAACAGCCCAGACCGAAGTTATTTTGTAGTAGGCTAGTGTCTGTAGCGGATTAATACAGTGTGTGTTAAATCTGGACTAGGTCCCGGGGTTTTTCCGCATTTTCAGTTTTCTCGTTAACAAAATTATGGTGTCTGTGTTATTTCTTTTCCGCATAATATTTTGTTATATAATTGAAATATCATAGGTTGTGCGTCAGAATCAATCAATTGGAAATCCGACCTTTGGTTGTTGATTGAAATTGATTGATACTTGAACATTGGTCTTTGGTACCATTCAAGTGATTTCTCTTGTATTCACTTAGACTCGTAGATTACTATTTGTTTAAGTAAGAATTGAATCGAGAAAGAGAGATATAACTCTTTGATATACTTTATTAAGATTGAGTCTAGTTGATTCTCTTGAAAGTATATTGGAGTTAGTCCATACAGATTGCTAATCGAAATATTGGGTCTTGTTGTTGTACCCCCGCTTTTTCAATTGGTATCAGAGAAGGAAAACACGTTTAAAAACCTTACAAGTCTGTGTTTCTAGCAATCTGAGTCTATGGACAATGAGAATATCTCCGATAACGCAACATCAGTTCAGAGTCACCCTTGTGAGTTTCAAAGTCCTGAAGCTCTTAAAAAGGACCTTGTCTCTGGTCCGTTGTCTGAATCTGCATTTAAATAGGAGATATCTCTTGATTAACAGTTGGATGATCTTTCAGATGACAGTGATTCAGAAGAATGACAAAGTCTTGATGAGGAAGTCTCTTAGTATATCAAGTTGTTTGACCGTGACTTGAAAGAAAAGAAGTCAACAACTTTCTTGAGTAAGTACATGGCTCCTCTTTGTCAAGAAAATTGAAAATTGAGAAAACTCTTTAAGGGATATGATTGTGGATATAAACTCTTAAAATCTATTGTTAAAGATCATGAAGAAGATGTACGATCGAAAAGATCCGAATGTGATAATATTCTACGAAATCTCTTTGTGTTGAAAGAAAAACTTGCAGAATCTGAAGCAAGATATGTCTCTCAACAAAAATGTTTTAATGACAAAGAACTCAGTTTTCTCGCCAAAGAAAAGTCCTTGGATACTGATCTTACTGCTGCTCTTGATAAAGTAAAATCGCTAGAAGAGAGTCTGAGTAGATTCAATTCTAGCTCTACAAAATTATCCTCTATGATTGGAGCATGTAAAGAACATCGTGATACACGTGGTCTGGGATATAAAGGAATAGACGCTCCAAAAACTAGTAAGATCAATTTTGTTAAAGCTAATGATAATTCTTCATGCGAGAAAACTTTTGCAGCTTGTGATAATTTGTGAAACAAGGATCTTTCTCCATCTAAATCTACTCACACGAGAACGGTAAAGAACAATTCTTAATTTTAACTGCTATTATTGCGGAAATAAAGGAAATTCTGAGCGAAGATGTCGTTTTCGTTTAAGGAATGAAAAACTTCATAACATTCTTGCATGGATGTCAAAAGAAGTTATTAAACCTGTCTCTCATATTGTTGGAGTAAAAGGCATTGTCGACAATCAAGAAAAATTCCGTGATAAGACTTTTCTTAATTGTGTTTTTGAAACAAAAAATACCGATAATGGCAGAAGGAGAACTGACTTCCTAAATAACTCTGAAAAGAGAAAAAGGCATGGGAGAAAGAAAGAAAAGGTTGTGAAAAGGCGAGGGTACCCAAATATAGCTCAAGCTAAAACTTTTCCTACCTATAATTCCTTTCTCCGAAAGTGATTGTCTATGGACTGAGTCGAGACAATACAACTAATCGGTTCACACTTCGTGTGATCGTCTATGGATACGAGATCGAGACAACACAACAACGAAGTATGTTTACTTTATACAAAGGTTCGGACTTAACCAAACACAATAGGATTAGTTATCAAGTAAATAGGAATTAACGTTTGTGTAATTTACTCTAATTATAATAAAACAATTATAATGCGGAAAATAAAAGTAAATGACATAACAAGATTTTTTTGACGAGGAAAACTGCAAATGCAGAAAAACCTCGGGACCTAGTCCAGAATTGAATACTCTCAGGATTAAGCCGCTACACAAAATTACACTAACTTCGTATAGTTGAGTCCAAGTAACTAACCTTATAGTTCACCTAGTTCCGTCTGTATTCCCACGCCTCCAACTTATAAATAAGTCACGTACTTGGGTCAATCCCTTTGGTTCGTATTCCAAACAGTAAAGGAACAAGAAATATGTTTGGTATCAACTCTATTCAACTAAGTGATATGAGTCGGACAAAGGCTCTTCCGTTTATCTCAACATAAACTCCTTCGTCAGATCTAGATCTATCTTATGGTCAATCACCCAAAGCTAATCGATTAAGATTAAGCCAACAACACCTTTAATCCGAAGAACCGTGTTGATGCCGATCTACTCAATTAATCAATCCAATCTACCACAAGGATAAACCGATTATTAATTGGATCCTCTTTTACCGAAACAAGTATTGTGCACACCAAAGATTGTAAAACCCAAGTCAGATCTTCAATATCTTGTTTGTCTTCAAATCTTCAATAAAAACCTGCACACAATCACTTGAATCTCTTGTGATCAATCACGCACAGAACGGAGTCTGTTAACAATGGATTATCACAAGATCGTCTTTAGAACTAACAATAGTCTAAAGATCCCTGTCGAAACTCTGAACTAGTTTGAGTGAATCTTATATCAGAATAGAAGATTCTCAAGAATAAACAAACTAGGTGCAATCAGATTTCAACCACCGCTAGTCAATAGAATCAATCGAAAACAAAGATAAACCGCAATTATCTAGTTTCCCACCAACGGGTCGTGCCAGAGCTTCTCAATCCCAAAGAATACTTTAAACTGAGCGTCCGTAAGAGATTTCACCTAATTAGATTACTCTTCTCTCCGATAGGAGGCTACACCAGTAACAACAACAAAAGAGTAAATCTGTTATTACGAAGGATTAGTTTGCTAGAAAGGAAAACTTAGTTTATTTATAGACAAGGAAGTTTGGACACCAAGGAATTTCCAAAACCGAAAATATTCTCAAGATATTCATTAAAGCACAAATTCGGTTTCCATAATTCCTGGAAGTGCTCTGTCCAAACGTAACGATTGAAATCTCTCGGAGAATCTAATTAGTAAATGCACATTACTAATTCTGTAATTTCCCTACAATATGAAATTAATAACCTTAATTAAAAGATTCTTGACTTACTTATGTTTCGATCATGGGATTCTCTTCCCTTATCCCTTAAGGAATATCTTTGAACAATTATAGAAATAAACATTCACATCACGTGTTCAAAGTTTATCGACATCTTTACTTTGTAAGTTTTCTTTCACACTTACAACCTTGAAACCGATTT
This sequence comes from Papaver somniferum, assembly GCF_003573695.1. Classification (NCBI taxonomy): domain Eukaryota; kingdom Viridiplantae; phylum Streptophyta; class Magnoliopsida; order Ranunculales; family Papaveraceae; genus Papaver; species Papaver somniferum. The sequence continues at coordinate 105,596,931 of NC_039365.1, forward strand.
GCCACACTTCCAAAAAAATTTTGAATTGGTTCATCTGACTTTCAAGAACTATGTGATTGATCAAACCAACATTCAATCACAATCATGGGTTTAACGGTTTTACCAAAACAAGTTTCGGTTCTACCTCCATGTGAGTACTACGCATGTCACACTAGCTTCCCAAAGATTCGGTTGACTAGGTACTAGGATCGGTTCCCCACGTATATATGGTATCTAACTTATATGTGTTGCACATGTCCATAGGATTGGTTCCCCTTTCTGCTATAAACCTTGTTGCATGCCATACAAGGATCGGTTCCCCTTGATGTACTGAACCCCTTACATCATCGGTTCCCCTTGATGTACTGCACCCCTTACATCATCGGTTCCCTTTCCCTTGCAAGGATCGGTTCTCTTTCCCTTACTAGGATCGGTTCCCTTTTCCCAAGGTCAGACATAATCCGATCATACCACAGGTGATTACTTAAGATTGGTTTTACTAATAAAAGTTATACCAATGCATAAGTCAGGACTTTGTGAATAGTTCTACCAAGAACACAACAAGTTGTGAGCGGTTATACTCTATCACACATATTGGTTGTTCATAAGATATGCAATGAATAACAAAACCAATAACTCCTGGAAATTTCTTTTTCAGTTCACAAACTAGTTTATGAACTTACTTCCTTAGAACACATGTAAACATTGTTCCATAGGATGAAATCCTCACCTCATACCCATACATAATCACAATAGCATTCAAATGATTATGGCGATGTCTTATCTACAAAGTTTAATGGTTAAGCAATAAACCTCGTATTGTATTCCTTAATACTATGTTTATCTAGAGTTCATATATGCTTCGCAGTTATGTTTTCAATATGCACGACTTGAAAGATAGGTTAGGGAATGAAACAGTTCAAGTCAAATATCACTAACCTCAAGTGGAAGGATGATTGTTGTCGTTGTAGCTCCTTGTTTCTTCACATCTTCAAGACTTTACAATACTTGTAATGTCTCATATCCTAATACTTTCAAGCTAACCTATACGAAGTTTAACTCTAGTACATAATCAAGCGACTCTTAACATGAGTTTTGTTTCACTAAAATATGACAACCAAACTTGACATACCAACGCTTGGAGGGTTCAACCGAGCAATGCTCTAACAATCTCCCCCTTTGTCAATTTTAGTGACAAAACTCTTACATCATATGGATAAACAAATTATAAGAATTCATTACACTCTGCTTGATTCCCGATTCAACAACACAGTAAAACTGCTTACATTCAATCCTTGAAAATGTCGTTGTTGACATTATAATAACAAAGCAAATACCCCCCTAAGGAAGCTAGGTAGATATTTAATCCGCACGTCTTTGTAATACCAATCAATATGACATGTTACTCCCCCTTAGTTCGTGCTTTCACTCTTTCGTTAGATAAAACATTCAAGTACCAATGTTCTTTTCCCTAGTGATGCCAATCAATATAAAATCAATATCAACACCTCCTGTTCTGTTTACTCCATATATTTCTCCCCCTTTTTGTCACAAAAATGACAAAGAAACGAAAAAAATAAAGGACAACACGAAAAGAATCTTACAAATCTCAGAGTAGACTTGCAAACCTGTAGAGTTAGGCACGAGGGTTCCACACATCATGTTCTGATAACTACTATCAAAACCGAAACTACAAGTAGTCTTATTTTGATATGTTACCAAGGAAACAATTGCCCGAAACAATTTTTCCCATTTAGTTTAGCAAACCAAAAAAAACTAATCACATTTGTCCCTTTGCTAAACCAATTTTTCAAAAACAACCGCTTAATTCGATAAGACCAAAATAAAGATAAACTCCATTTTTGTCATCAGGTTCTAATTATCCATAAACTTAGACCTTTCAATTTTAAACAAGCCAAATACTAGGTTAGTTAACTAGCATATCCTTGTTTATGCATTCGATTAGACTTGAATAACCGAAACCTCACTTTGATAAGACAAACTAAGATCAAAATTAACTTCGTTTCTTATCCATAATCGAATTGTACTAAACAACTCATCCCGTACACAAATTATTTCGTTAAGCCATAAATAATTCATACAAACCAAAATAAATCAACTTGCATAATTATTCACCTCAACCGGAAGCAATTAAAACAACATAGACATTAAAAGCACCGCAATTGCACCGTAATTTTGTAAACCTAAACAACTGATACCATACAAAAGCAAGATACAATAGTTTTTCTTAAAAGGAACCAATTGAAACACACATCCACACACACATCATGGAATAAATATCAATTGAACCTAAACTTTGTTAAGCAAAAGCAACAAATATATATAATATAAACTCAGGCTTTCTTAAACAGGAAAACAATTAACTAACAAGATTGTTACCTCAAATTTTGCATCCACTTCTCCAATATGATAGCATCTTCGTCCAGGGAGAATCGATATTGAAATATCACCACGTTGTCATCCTTATGCATAAACAAAAGAATAACAACACACCTCAACCTTTATCAGAGAAAGGTTGAAAACTGGTTTTAAAATTGCAAGCAAGAGTTGAAAACCGTCGAAACACATATGCTTTTATGCTAAACCAAAACCGATTAAACATAATGTGACTTTTTCACATACTGTTTCTATTAGAACCCCTCATAATCCTTTGATAAAGCCTACCTACTAGGGATAGAACTTAATACCGCTAAATCAAAAATTCATCCAAACCATAAGGGTTCACAATATATGAGATTTAATATTAAGTTAGTAAAACCGGAAACATACATCTCATAAACATACATAGCAATAAGATAAAAGCAATTAAGTACAAGCTATGTAAACCGAAAACTATAACAAGAAAAATTACTAATCAAATAATTTTATTCATAGTAGTTTTACTCATAATAGACCAATACAATCAATGAAAGAAAACATAAATTGATGTCTATTATACTAAATTAAGTATTACAACAACTAACTTAATCTCTAGTGGTGTTATTGTTGTTCACCGAGGTCTCTTCAGTGTTCAAACTCTTAAAGCATGTCTCAAGGGACTTGTCTGCAATCACTTCTTGTTTTTCCAGATCTTGAATTAGAGATTTGAGCTCAACAAGAATTCCTCTTGTTTGTTCATACTTCTCTTTTACCCAATCTTGATGTCGATTAGTCATAACAAGATTTGTTTCTAGTTCATCAAAACTTTGGATATATTGAGACATACTATCAGAACGAATCCATTGGGTCTTGGTTGGATCTTGTATGTTGTAAGCCAACAGACATGACTAATCTTGTTATCCAACTGAGCTATCAGAGTCATATCAGACATAATGCCTTTCTTCTTTCTCTCTGTATCGATTCCTTGACAATCTTTAACCTTTTGAGCTTCCTCCTTATTAGTCTTTGAGACACTGCGAGTTACTGGAGGCATGATCGGTTATGAACAAATATAAAGGATTCCTCAGGGTTTCGAACACAGACAAGAAAAATTTTCTCCTATTAAAAGATACAACTTCCGGGCCAAAAGACCTCTGGAAAATCCGAAAATATAAGACAATATATTACGTTTCCGTAGTCAGAGAATTCTAAGTTGGAAGGTTTATTAACTTCATCCGAAAATTCCAAATAATCACTTATTTTTTAAATCATGTTAAACATGAACAATTTTCACTACCATGGATTCGCAACACCCCATATACTTCCACATATTTTTTTTATGATAATCAACTACACAACCAATTGTGCTCCTGTTTTATTGTGCCTTTCCCATCAAAAATTATGAGCACGAAAAGATGAGAAAGCACAACATATGATACAACTAAGTTGTACCGGAGTAAGCTTTTTCCAGCTTACAGTGAATATCAGAAACATAGTTCATGTTTCTTTTAGGGAATTTCTTCCCAAGATATTTTCTCCCAAGACGATGATCTTTTTTAACTCTAAAGATATGATCATGTGGAGAAACGGTACTAATGTGAGAATTCTCGTAGATAGCTGGATCCCTCTTAATTCTTTCAATGAGATTTCATAAGATTTTCTCATTCTAAGGACTTCCTTATTATTCACATTAGTGTGATCATTTGAAACAACTATCGGAAATTCCTGATTGTTTCTTTTGACAGATATTCGCTCTTTCCCTTTCTTCTGAACTTGTTCCTCATCAAAACCAGAACCGTTTTGATATGGGTGCGGAGGAACCTTTTCCCAGAAGCGATTATCAACTCTTTCCTCTGACTCATTTGAGTTGATATTATTGGGATATAGTATAATTCGTCTTTCTACTGAGGAATAATCTTTCAGTTTTTTAAGACAAGAAACTTCTTTCAAAATATTTACCACCGTATGTTGAAGAAGTATAAGTTTCCTGTCAAGTTACTGAAAATTTTATTCCTTAGAATCATCACAGAATCGGTTCAAAGTTTCCTTTGGACAAGATTTCGTTTGATCATCAGTAGATCTAGAAGTTGGTTTCTCATCCTCCTCTAACTTGATGTAGTTAGGAAAACTACCATCATCTTGATCTGTTTCAGATGTGATTAACCCGGTTTTGTCACAATCTGTAAAAGTCGAGCAAGGACTTTTAGTTTCCTCATCAGAAGAGATCACAACAACATCATTAGTCAGAATCATAGGATGTGTCTCTTTATCTGTAAGAGATTTACCAAGAGCTTCTAGTTTGACAACGAGATCCATTTTCTCTTTGGTTAGACAGATCAGTTGAATGTCTTTTTTTATGACCTCCTGCTTAAGAAGATTCGACTCTGTCTTTAAAATAAATCCTTTAGAAGACAGAGATTGTATAGGCTTTAGGAGTTTTACCAACTCTTTATCAGCATCTTCTTTTTCCTCAGAAAAAGACATAGATGTTTTCGTTATTCCTGGATCATAAGATAACGAAGTATTAACATCTTAAACTTTTGAGCATTCAAACTCTTGCATAACGTTAACTGAATCGGACATAGATTCAATTTTTATAGGTTGGATCGCATCAAACACAGATTGTTAGATATTTTCTTGTTTTCCCGCTCTGATACCAATTGAAAAGGCGAGGGTACCCAAATATATCTCAAGCTAAAACTTTTCCTACCTATAAGTCCTTTCTCCGAAAGTGATTGTATATGGACTGAGTCGAGACAATACAACTAATCGGTTCACACTTTGTGTGATCGTCTATGGATACGAGATCGAGACAACACAACAACGAAGTATGTTTACTTTATACAAAGGTTCGGACTTAACAAATACAGTAGGATTGCTTATCAAGTAAATATGAATTAATGTTTGTGTAATTTACTTTAATTATAATAAAACAATTATAATGCGGAAAATAAAAGTAAATGACACAGCAAGATTTTGTTGACGACGAAAACTGCAAATGCAGAAAAACCCCGGGACCTAGTCCAGAATTGAATACTCTCAGGATTAAGCCGCTACACAAAATTACACTAACTTCGTATAGTTGAGACCAAGTAACTAACCTTATAGTTCACCTAGTTCCGTCTATATTCCCACTCCTCCAACTTATAAATAAGTCACATACTTGGATCAATCCCTTTGATTCATATTCCAAACAGTAAAGGAACAAGAAATATGTTTGGTATCAACTCTATCAACCAAGTGATATGAGTCGGACAAAGGCTCTTCCGTTTATCTTAACATAAACTCCTTCGTCAGGTCTAGATCTATCTTATGATCAATTACCCAAAGGTAATCGATTAAGATTAAGCCAACAACACCTTTAATCCAAAGAACCGTGTTGATGCCGATCTACTCAATTGATCAATCCAATCTACCACAAGGATAAACCTATTATTAATTGCATCCTCTTTTACCGAAACAAGTATTGTGCACGCCAAAGATTGTAAAACCCAAGTCAGATCTTCAATATCTTCTTTGTCTTCAAATCTTCTTAAATCTTCAATTAAAACCTGCACACAATCACTTGAATCTCTTGTGATCAATCACACGCAGAACTGAGTCTGTTAACAATGGATTATCACAAGATCGTCTTTCGAACTAACAACAGTCTAATGATCCCTGTCGAAACTCTGAACTAGTTTGAGTGAATCTTATATCAGAATAGAAGATTCTCAAAAATAAACAAACTAGGTGCAATCAGATTTCAACCACCGTTAGTCAATCAAATCAATCGAAAACAAAGATAAACCGCAATTATCTAGTTTCCCACCAACGGGTCGTGCTAGAGCTTCTCAATCCCAAAGAATACTGTAAACTGAGCGGCCGTAAGATATTTCACCTAATTAGATTACTCTCCTCTCTGATAGGAGGCTACACCAGTAACAACAACAAAAGAGTAAATCTGTTATTATGAAGGATTAGTTTGCTAGAAAGGCAAACTTCATGTATTTATAGACAAGGAAGTTTGGACACCAAGGAATTTCCAAAACCGAAAATATTCTCAAGATATTCATTAAAGCACAAATTCGGTTTCCATAATTCCTGGAAGTGATCTGTCCAAAAGTAACGACCGAAATCTCTCGGAAAATATAATTAGTAAATGCACATTGCTAATTCTGTAATTTCCCTACAAAATGAAATTAATAACCTTAATTAAAAGATTCTTGACTTACTTATGTTTCGATCATGGGATTCTCCTCCCTTAGCCCTTAAGGAATATCTTTGAACAATTATAAAAATAAACATTCACATCACATGTTCAAAGTTTGTCGACATATTTACTTTGTAAGTTCTCTTTCACACTTATAACCTTGAAACCGATTTGCCACACTTCCAAACAAGTTTAGAATTGGTTCATCTGACTTTCAAGAACTATGTGATTGATCAAACCAACATTCAATCACAATCATGGGTTTAACAGTTTTACCAAAACAAGTTTCGGTTCTACCTCCATGTGAGTACTACGCATAGTCACACTAGCTTCCCAAAGATTAGGTTGACTAGGTACTAGGATCGGTTCCCCACATGTATATGGTATCTAACTTATATGTGTTGCACATGTCCATAGGATCGGTTCCCCTTTCTGCTATAAACCTTGCTGCACCCCATACAAGGATCGGTTCCCCTTGATGTATTGCACCCCTTACAAGGATCGGTTCCCTTTCCCTTACTAGGATCGGTTCCCTTTCCCTTACTAGGATCGGTTCCCTTTCCCCAAGGTCAGACATAATCCGATCATACCACCGGTGATTACTTAAGATTGGTTTTACTAATAAAAGTTATACCAATACATAAGTCAGGACTTTGTGAATAGTTATACCAAGAACACAACAAGTTGTGAGATGTTATACTCTATCACACATACTGGTTTTTCATAAGATATGCAATGAATAACAAAACAAATAACTCCTAGAAATTTCCTTTTCGGTTCACAAACAAGTTTATGAACTTACTTCCTTAGAATACATGTAAACATTGTTCCCTAGGATGAAATCCTCACCTCATACCCATACATAATCACAATAGCATTCAAATGATTATGGCGATGTCTTATCTACAAAGTTTAATGGTTAAGCAATAAAGCTCGTATTGTATTCCTTAATACTATGTCTATCTAGGGTTCATATATGCTTCGCAGTTATGTTTTCAATATGCACGACTTGAAAGATAGGTTAGGGAATGAAACAGTTCAAGTAAAATATCACTAACCTCAAGTGGAAGGATGATTGTTGTCGTTGTAGCTCCTTGCTTCTTCACATCTTCAAGACTTTGCAATACTTGTGATGTCTCATATCCTAATACTTTCAAGCTAACCTATACGAAGTTTAACTCTAGTACATAATCAAGCGACTCTTAACATGAGTTTTGATTCACTAAAATATGACAACCAAACTTGACATACCAATACTTCGTGTGTTCAACCGAACAATGCTCTAACAATGGGTTCCTTTTATCTCTCTAAAGAAGACTGTGGATCCAAGTCTTCTGCTCCAGATTTCGTTCATATCAATAATCGAGTCTCGGAGCTTAAGATCAGCATAAACAGACTCAAACGGAGCATCAAAAAGACAAGGAAAGCGGCTTGCTCAGGTACTTATTGTTCCTCTCTTGATAAAACTTCTTCAAGTAAGTCAAGTGATTTTTCTATAAATCCTATTGAAGGAGATAAAAAAGAAGTCAATATTGATGAGCAAATTGCTCATCTGAACACAACATGACTACTCAATGTAGCATTCTTCTTGTAGTCTAAGAAGGATGATTATGGTCTCAAGAAGTGACTTGAGAGTGCTGTCAAGGTTGTATGTTTTCTCTTCTTTCTTCTTTTTGTTGTTTTTGTTGATTGATGATCTTAAAAATCTGTTGAGTTGCGCTCCAGTTCTTCTCTCGAAGATATTTCTGATCATCCTCTTTTGAGAAAAACTCTTTTTTTTGTGTGTGTTTCCTCCAAATAGTTGGTTCTCAACTATTATTCTTGACACGTTTTTCATTCTTTGTTCAAAATGTCTCTTGAGCTCTCAAGAAACAGTCCAATTTTGGCCTCTATCCTTTTGGTCACACATTAGGGTCGTGACCACAAGTGCATGAACACCTGACCCACATGTACGTATACAAGTTTTCCAAGGGTTTTCCATGGAACTTATTTATATACATTTATGTGTCATCTCTTGATACATAGTTCCGTAAGGTCAAAGGTTCTACCAAATTTTGGTGTATGCAATGAATGGAGGCAACAAAGATGATGAAGCCAAGAAGGGGAAGACTATCGAGTTTCACAAGAATCATGTTTTCATAACATGCTATCATGCTATTGATCATGAAAACAAACTACCAGTTCAGATGTCATCACAACTGGTAGGAAATCTTCTTCGAGATTTTAAGGTCGTACGTGAACAACTCGGAATTGCAACAAGGAATCTTGATTTTCTAAAAAACGAACTGAAGAAAGCAACAAATGAGCTCGTCCATATTCAATCTCTGGATGCTGACCGGGTTTAGTGTTTTTCAAATCATGTTCTCTAAGAGATATTTTTTCCTAGTAAATCTTCTATTTTCTTGTTTTATTTATATGAATAACTAGACTTTGGAATAGCCATTATTGTGATTACACATAGCTATGTCCAACGTTTTCATCTTCATGTTTTTAGGTTTATTTGTTTAAATTCTAAAATTGTTTGGAAGATGATTTTTGCAGTATTAATATTTATGGTTTTATATATTGCAATTTGTTATGGGATATGTGTGTTTGCGTCCGTGAACTGTGATTGTCCCATACCTTGTCAAAAGTTAAGTCTTTCATATGTCAATATGCATGTATTGATAAAAAAATGAATGGACTTTTAGCATCACAAAAGTTTGAAGCCTATTATGTCATTATTGATGGAAGATAGGATGAACTTTTGTTGACAAGGATTATGTCTATTGTATGTCATTGTGCGAATAGTGATGGAAAATAGAATGAATCCTTGTATATTCCGCGGTATTGATCTTCCCTGATCCATATTTTTTATGTATTACTGTGAGGCTCCGTAAGTTCTCTTATGTCGAGCCTGATCAATTAAATTCATCACTTTTTTTGGTTAATTTGGTTGTATATTTCCGATTAGATTAATTATGGGTTCTCTTGTGATTAATCTAATTGAGTACTTTTGGATTAAAATTCATATTTGTATGAGATTTTTTATGTCCAAAGAAATCGTTCTTTTATTTTGAAATTAAGGTCGCTCTTGTTGTTCTTTCGGGAATGACATTATATGGGGGAGAGTTCTTAATTGAACTTGTGCTTAATTGCCAAATCTTTGTGGGGAGTGCGGTTGTGGAATATTATAGGAGTTATCTTGTATCTTTATAAACTCCTTGATGAATGCATTTAGCTTCGGCTTTATGATTGCATCTAAACAAGTTGATATATTCTTTCTTTTGGTCATGAAATGTCTCTTTTGGAAATTTCATTAGGATCCCGTTTTCGTACCTTTGCCAATTTTATTGACAAAAAGGGAGAGAATTAATATGTAGTTCACACTACAAATACATATGGTTTTGGGATAATTATGTAAGGGGGAGTGGTTTCTATGTGAGATGGAGTATTGACTAAGGGGGAGTGATACATATCACCATAGTATTGATCGCTGTCATATGCGTCAAAAATAAATTACTTTCTCACTACTCAAAATATATAATATAGCAAGGGCAAGAAAGGATCGTTCCCACAGAGAGGTCTTGGGTTGTCAATATGTTTCGGTTTCCTATATAGAACAAGGGGGGGTTTTCGGATTTTTAAAAACTAAACTAAAATAAAAGCAAACAAATAAATAAAGCGAATCAAAAATGTGAAGATATTGGTTAAGGATTTCGTTTTCATTCACTAACATGTTCTTGTCTTAATAACTAGAATTGATATTTAATCTCTCATCATCAAAAGCCCTAGAATACCTTGTCGAAAGAATATCCCACTAATTTCCTAATTTCATCAACAAACGCATTAAAATATGCGAATATGAAACCAAAAGAATAACCTAACGCCTAGCGCTAATCAAGTCCAATTCCCATGGAGCATTAAGATTCATGAAACAAGGCTAATCAATGCAATCGAAATACATTGAGCAAACAATTTAACAAAGGCCACGATTCACATACGATTACAAGGATATATCACTATAAGCTATAACCATATTTATGCTACTTGTGTTCAAGGATTATCGCTCGATGATTAACCCTCAACTAGCAATAGATGTGATTACAAGTTCTACCAATCTGCAACTTGACAAAACAAACAATCAAATCATGTTATAATACGTCAATCATATAACTATATTTACAGAGAATCATGAACGATAAATATGAGACAAAACTAATACATTCGATCAAAGAACCATGTTATGTAAAATCAACTTAATCATTAACCAATAATAAAACTCTAGCTCATGTTCATGGAGTTCATAACAAGAAGAAAAAGAAAAACTTTCATGTTTCTAATCCAAGAACAAAAAGTACAAAAGAAGATAAAAAGATTCCCTTGTTGTGTTGTTTTCTGCTCCTTTTATAGGTCACGCATCCCTGCCAAAATTCTGTCGCCCAAACAGCCAATGAATGAAGCCCAGTTAGAACAGTCCAAGTCCATCTGAGTCAATCCGGATAACTCACTGAGTCAACTCGCCTCAGTAGAAAATCTGGCAGAGTTTCCTTTCTTTTCAGGAAATTTCCTGGCCAATTTCTTCTCCCCTGCAAACCTAACATCCATTTAACATTCATACCCATTCAGTCACACAGATATCTAATGCAACAAGGCTTCCATTCAGATTTGAGTTTCAATCTCCACATCCACTGCTCCTACATCTTTAGTTGCACCAGTTGCAGCACACTTCATAGCTCCACCAGCTACTGCACACCCAACTGCTCTTTTCTCAGCTCAAACCCTTCAGCACAACTGCCAGAACCCAGCCGTACACTGCTACCTCAAACCACCCTTAGCAGAAACACACAGCTACAAACTGCACACCACTCCAGCCACACTTCTGCCATTCCCATGAGTTTCGACCCTGCAATGCTTGTACTCGCAGTTCCCTTCAACACAAACCAGCATCATCACACTCTCCATAACCAACATCTGCGACGACACGAACATTCCCTATGAACCTCAAAGCTGAAGCTTCTCACTTTCGCACCAGCTGACGAGCATACAAACCACTGCCTTGTACACACCCTGCAACAGCTGCACTACTTTCTGCAGCATCAGACCATCGGCTTCATTCTTCAATACTGCCAAGCTCCAACTTCACACACAAGCAAAACTGCAACACTCTATAGCACCAGTTGCAATACTACTTCACCATTCTTTAAACGGCAATAAACCACATCCCTGTAATGGGTCTCATTTCATACAAAAACCCACTCTTGCACTCTTCTCCATCTCAGGTCTTCTTTGTTGAGAATCAATCTTCCATAACCAGTGCCCAACCAACATCTGCACAAGTTCAACCAGAACACAAGAATTTGCATCCATACCACCACCAGAGCCTGCACCTACCATCTTCTTTTGCAATTCCATCTCAATCCATCCAACCATTGTTTCTACACACAGTCACTGCAGTTCATTCAACACTACCACTTCCATTCTTGGTCCCATTTCAGCTTCTCTATCTGTCATTGAACTCTGCCATCTGCATTGCAGCATCATCACTCCCTTGATTTTTTCATTTCAATCACAATTCACCAGCATTGGAAGCAACACATAGCCTGAACCTTCTCCTTGCAAAGCTACAAGACCACATGCACTTCAACAGCTCAAACTCGCAAGAATCCATCACCTGCTCCATCTCTATCTCTTTGTTGACTGCAGTAAGTTAACAAGACCCCTTCGTAAACATCCACCATTCTCAACACTACCAAATATGCAATCTAAGTGCCACCACCAACACCATCATAGCCGCAACAGATCAAACCTTCTTCTTATTTGAACATCACAGACCCATGACAATCAACATCACTTCATCCTGCCAATCCAGCTCATACCCATTCTAAATCAGCTTCGAATCCCAGAAATCCTCAGTATCATCAGTAACAGCATCCTCAAACCACCACCTGCAATTTCAGCTTTTCTGGTTCGAACTTTAACCCATCTGAAATCTCATTCAAACCCATTTTATCTCAATTGAATTGCAGCAACACACCCATCAACTCCATCAATCTCAAAAACATGTCCTTCTGTTAATCTCCACAAACCCCAATCTCTGAAATCCATCAAAATCATCACCATATTCTTCAATCGATTTTACTGAAATGCAAACCCTAACTTCTTCTCGATCTCTGTCATCAACTGAGCGACAACAACTCAGTTTCTTCCTCAATTGCTTGTATTTCATCATCGGTTCCATCTTCTGATTCTTAAACTCTCTATTCAGCAACAACATCTTCTCAATCTGAGAAATCCAGCTTCACCCTTTAATCTTTACCGGTAGCAGAACTATCTCTGGTTTTACTCGACACAGAACCTCTCCTCTCAATTAATGATGCCGCCATTTTTCAGAACAAGATGGAAAAATAACAACAGATGAAGAGAAATGAATTTTCTCTGATTTTTAGGTTTGGTTTAGGAAATGAGGTTGGATATAATCACCCAGGTAAAGTAGATAAGGGATACCCAGTGACCAACTCAAACATGGATTTTCGGTTTCAGAGAACCGACGACCTAATTCCTTTCTCAACTCCACTGTCAGTTATGAGGAACTGGTAGTTCATTCTTCACCTCCTTCTCGCGCACCTTAGCCCGCTCCAAGTGTAGCTCCCATGTGAATTGATCTCTTTGCCCCTTACGCTCTTGTTTGAGGGTGAAAACAATTTCTGCTGATTTTGGTAATTTCGGGTGTATGGGTGAGAAATGAGTTTAAACCCTAAACAATGTACTGCAAGGGAGTACTTTAGATTGGAGAGATCAATCTATACAAATCCGACCTAAACCAAGAAATGTTCGTTCCAGACTTGCTTCGGTCACAAAGTGAAGGAGAATGGTTGGTTTTGGGGAGGAAAGCGAAGAGAGTGTTGAGACTAGAATAGTCGATTCTGGAAGAGTAATTATTTTACTAATTGTATCAGAAAGTGGGAAGCTAATAGATGGAAAGCTAGCAAATATTTTCTGACTGTTGTATGCTCCTGACCTGAACTTGTTGTTCGGTGGAAATAGGTAAGACCTATTTATACAAGTCGAAGTGAAACGTACTCTGGTCTCATTAAGAAATGGAAAACGGATGAGTAAATGGGAAGAGGTGGTAACCGGAAACGCCTGGAATTGATGTTCCATAAAAGAAAGAGTTTCACCATTACCCTTGTATTTACTAACCGCCTCATCCTTATGACACTATCTTATAACGGGCGTAGTGGATGCCGCACGCTGTAAACCGCCAAACCAATACCCCATGATCATCCCCCAATTTGTGACATGTGTTGATGTCTCGAGTGTTTTCGTGGAAAACATGTAGCATGTTGTTGTTGTCTGGTAAGTTGAGCTTGGGAGACTTTCCGGCTCGGTGGTGACCTTCGACGGTCGAGATTTTGCATCTTAAGAGGAAAGGTAGTCGTTGATTATTGCAACCCTTTGTTTGGTATCCAGTTGCATGAAAGCATGCTCGGTATGTCTTTAATATGGCCTGGTTTAGGCGCGGCCAAAAGTTAGGCTTTGTTTAGGCGCGACCAAACTAGGGCCAAAAGTTTCCATGTGTTAGCTGGTAACCTTGGACGGCTAAGATTTGCATCTAAGGTGGAAGGGTGGCCGTTGATCGTGGCACTCCTTCGTTTTGGTAGCCGCATAGGGAAGGCCGGCATGGTATGGTGCGTCAAGGTGGTTGGCATGCCATTGGAACATGTAGCATGGCATGCCTTGGCGCGGTTTGGCGTGGCCAAAACTAGGGTTTTGGGCCAAAGGTTACCATGTGTTGGTTGGCTACCTTGGACGGCTAAGATTTGCCTTTAAGGTGGAAGAGTGGTCGTTGATCGTCGCACGCCTTCGTTTTGGTAGCCGCAAAGGGAAGTCCGGCATGGTATGGTGCGGCGCATGGCATGCCTTGGCGCGGTTTGGTGTGTCAAAAACTAGGATTTTGGGACAAAGGTTACCATGCATTGGTTGGCGACCTTGGACGGCTAAGGTTTGCATCTAAGGTGGAAGGGTGGCCGTTGATCGTCGCACGCCTTCGTTTTGGTAGCCGCATAGGGAAGGCCGGCATCGTATGGTGCGGCAAGGTGGTTGGCATTCCATTGGCACATGTGGCATGGCATGCCTTGGCGTGGCCAAAACTAGGGTTTTGGGCCAAAAGTTATCATGTGTTGGTTGGCGACCTCGGACGGCTAAGATTTGCATCTAAGGTGGAAGGGTGGCCGTTGATCGTAGCACGCCTTTGTTTTGTGAGCCGCATAGGGAAGGCCGGCATGGTATGGCGCGGCGAGGCGAGGTGGTTGGCATGCCATTGGCACATGTGGCATGGCATGCCTTGGCACGGTTTGGCGTGGCCAAAACTCGGGTTTCGGGCCAAAGGTTACCATGTGTTGGTTGGCGACCTTGGACGGCTAAGATTTGCATCTAAGGTGTAAGGGTGACCGTTGATCGTCGCACGCCTTCGTTTTGGTAGCCGCATAGGGAAGGCCGTCATGGTATGGTGCAGCAAGGTGGTTGGCATGTCATTGGCACATGTGGCATGGCATGCCTTGGCGCGGTTTGGCGTGGCCAAAACTAGGGTTTTGGGACAAAGGTTACCATGCGTTGGTTGGCGACCTTGGACGGCTAATATTTGCATCTAAGGTGGAAGGGTGGCCGTTGATCGTCGCACGCCTTCATTTTGGCAGCCGCATAGGGAAGGCCGGCATGGTATGGTGCGGCGTGGATGGCATGGCATGCCATTGGCACAGTGATGCGGCTGGCATGGTTGGCATGCCTTGGCGCGGTAGACGTGGCTGGCATGGTTGGCATGCCTTGGCGCGGTAGACGTGGCTGGCATGGCATGCCATTGGCACAGTAGTACGGTTGGCATGCCTTGGCGCGGTAGACTTGGATGGCATGGCATGCTATTGGCACAGTGGTGCGGCTAACATGGTTGGCATGCCCTGGCGCGGTGGACGTAGCTGGCATGGCATGCCATTGACACAGTGGTGCGGCTGGCATGGTTGGCATGCCTTGGCGCGATAGACGTGGCTGGCATGGCATGCCATTGGCACAGTGGTGCGGTTGGCATGGTTGGCATGCCTTGGCGCGACAAACGTGGCTGGTATGGCATGCCATTGGCACAGTGGTGCGGCTGACATGGTTGGCATGACTTGGCGCGGTAGACGTGGTTGGCATGGCATGCCATTGGCACAGTGGTGCGGCTGACATGGTTGGCATGCCTTGGCGCGGTAACATGAGAGTTAGGGTTTGGCATAGATGATGTCGGTCAATGTTAAGGGTTCTGCCGTGGAACATGACACATAAAAACAAAAAAAGGTACCCTGGTAATTCTTACGTAGGCATGCTGATCGATTCAATAAATGTTCTAATGGACATAGTGACGTCATGTCAGATGTGCGGTTTTACGATTTTAACCCTAAGCTAAAAACCACCATCAACATTAAGTCCCCTGCTTAGCTCGGAACGGGAGCATTGTTGCGAGGTAAGAATAAGATGGTGACAGGGTAGGACAAAATCGAAATTACAAGTCGTGAAAAGATGGTCAGGAAGGTCCGACTAACCTTTTTCGAGAGGTAAGGAGAGTTCATGATCCTCGTGTCTGGCGGCCTTGCATAGATTCTATTTGTGGTGTAGACCGTGAAGTGGTGAGGTGAAGATTTTATGATTAGCCTCGCCATGCATCACCTTGGTCGGGTTAGGGAACATCGTGACGCTGGCTTGGAGAGTTGTTGGTGTTGGCGCGGAAAGTCATGGCGCGGCACGGTGGTGCAAGGCATGGCGCGGCACGGTGGTGCAAGGCATGACACGGCTTGGTGAGGAAGGCATGGCGCGGACGACTTGGCATGGTAGGGCCAAGGCAATGGCGCGGATGGCTTGGCACGGTGGTGATTTGTCTCTGCGGGCCCGATTGCCTCTTTTCTCACTTGACTCAAATAGGAAGTCCTTTCCTTATTCAAACTCCTAAGTGTTACGCCTATAAAAGGGGCCGGCCTCTCCTTTTATTTCACACCTTTGTTTTTTTTTTTTTGGCCGTGTGGTAGTAGTAAAGCGGACGAGCGAATCCCAGGTATGTCTTCCAGCACTTCCTTTTTAACTTTTTTTTTCTTGTTTTCTTGTGTTAGTGCAAACCCTAGCCGCAGTCGTAC
Organism: Papaver somniferum; assembly: GCF_003573695.1. NCBI lineage: Eukaryota > Viridiplantae > Streptophyta > Magnoliopsida > Ranunculales > Papaveraceae > Papaver > Papaver somniferum. The sequence goes on from NC_039365.1 coordinate 105,613,623, forward strand.
CTTTTTATGAACTTGTAGAAATATTGTTCTTCTGTGTTGGTATGAATCCTAGTCGTAGATATGCTTTGCATGAACTTGTAGTAACATTTAACTGTGAATACCGTAGTAGTATCGGCCGCCCCGATTACTGTGCAAAGTAGGCATGCATGAGCTAGTAACTGTCATTCCCTTCCCGTGAAAACCTAGCTTCTAGGGTTTTCTCCTTTTTCCTCGTGTGGCCGTGTGCATGGTTCTCATAGTGGGGCGCGCCTTCTCGGCCGGGCGCCAACTTCCCGCTGCGGGGTACGGCCATGGCATGAGGTGGTGATGCAGGGTCTGTCTGTCCTCATTTCTTTTTCTACGCGCATTATGACTTTGCAGCAAATTGGCTTACGTTCAGGATGGATCTCCTGTGTATGATAAAATAATTTCCATGCACTTTCCGTAATAATTTCTCTTCGTATTGTTCCATTGTAGTTATTTCAAAGGTGAAAGTAGCGTGAGAGAATTTTCATTAGGATATCACTTTCTGCCATACGGAAAGATGTTGCAATTCCAAGCCAAACATAGACGATGAGTTCTTTACAACATCCGCCACAATTAGGAAGAATCATCCCAAGTATGTGTCGATTCTTCTGACTGGTCTGGAAAGTGAAGGAGAGGCCCGGTCGGTTCGGCCAGGAGGTGTAATAAGGTTTTGTCTTCAGAGGAAAGAGTATTATGCTTCTCCCATCGACTTTAAATCTGTGTGAGTCTGTTACGTCCCTTTGAGCAATGGATGCGATTCATGATGAGCCAGGAATGTGTAAAAGCCAGTTTGACCAAGGCGCAGATTATTGATGCTGTCGCGGATTCCGCAGTGCTTTAAATTAGAAAAGATATTCCAGGCTTGGTTACCTTTATTTCCAGATGGTGTCCGGACACTCACACGGCCATATGCAGGTGGGGTGAAATGATTATTCCTTAGAGAGCGTGACCGTACTGCTGAACCTTTCCGTAATAGGGCACCTCGATGTCAAATTGTCTGCAGATGAAGAAGAAATGCGCGCCGCTCTGGTTGCGAAATTAAAAGGATTTGTCCGGAAAGAAAACGAGACGAGGTGCTTCTATGGCTGGTGGGTATCTCAGTGGTTTTCTGATGAGTTGGATCCAAATAAGAAGAATAGTACGCTTCATGTCGCGATGTTCTTGGCTCTTTGGTTATCCAGGGATATTTTCGATGACGGCTCTGGTAAGAAAGAGATAAGACAGGAACTTATCAAGTTTGCCATAAAATTGGCAAAAGGTGTCGTTCTCCCTATTGGCGGATTGTTTCTTGGTTCTATATACACACACTTGGATCAGCTGGTCGTGGACATGTGCGCTTCAAATGGCTACATGAAAGTGGATTCGTATATTCATGCCTCCTTTCTCCAAGCGTGCCTGTGGGAGAACTTCGAAAAGTATGCTCCAAAACCGTTGGCCTTACTTCCCGAGTCTTGGGGTGGCTCTAGGATACTGCGCTGGTCGAATAGGCGCCCAAAGGTTGGTTCAAACCTGGTTGGATTCCTTGACAACTCGCACACGGTCAACTTTCGCCCGTGGGCTCCGTTGCATGCGTCCATAACTCATATCAATACCTTTGCTTCTGCTCCGAGCATGTCCTTGTCTTATGATAAAGAGGATATGAGTGTTGGAGAGCTGGTGCTCATGCGAAGCTGCACGCCTGGTCATGTGCCGTCATTCTTTCGGGGATATTGTAAAGCAGTCTCTTACAATATCGATAGGGCGGCTCTGCATATGGGTTTTGACCAAGGGGTCCCACTCGTTCGTCAGCCGGTTGTTCCAGAAAACTCGCTGCCAACTGTTCTCGATGCTAGTGTTCTTGTGTCGGGTAAAATCCTCCCTTTTCTTCTCGCGGAACGAAATCCATCAACAACCTCAAAATATAACATATTCTGGCAGGATGAGTTTCTTGTTATTCATGGGTTTGTGAATGATGTGGTAGAAAAACGTCGCATTAAGCCTTCCCCTGCGGTTTTAGTGGAGAACCCATTGCTGAGGGATCCTTCTTCAACCAAGCGAAAATCTGTTAGCCTGGACGCGGACAGTCCCCAAGTGAATGAGAGAAGTTCTAAAAACAGTGCAGATGGTTCGTAGTCAGATTCGGCAGCTTTTCCGACTTTTAGTTCGTATAATATGTGAGTATCTATGATTTTCTCTTTGATTTTAGTTGGATTGTGTATATCCTCGTCTCTTTTCTAAGCGTCTGTCTTCGTGCCTTGCCCAGGGCCTCAGCAGCGTGAACGCCTTTACCAAACTTGCTAGTAGTCAGAAAACAACGTTTTTCGAGGAAGGAAGTGGCAGTGCTGAACCTGTCCGTGGTGAGGGGGAATTCGAGAAGGGAGAAAGTTCGGAGTCTAGTGACGACGAGAATATTTCTTCCAATAGTAACGCTGAATCTTCTTCTTGCCGATCTGAAAGCGGATCAGTGAGTCTTCTACATTTTTTCCTTTTTCCTTCTTTATTTCTTCTCTTTAGAAAAGCATCTAATACGTGATATCACAGGGGGAAGCCGTTTCTGAAGATGAACCCGAGACGGAGGTTGGTGGAGATACATCTTTGTCTCCAACTGTGGCAGCTGCACCGGGCGACCTTGAAATGGAGGTTGATCGAGGTGAAGACGTCGTTGTGACTCAGACAATGGAGAGCACCCAAGTGTCCGCAGGTGAAATTGTCGTTAGGAATCCCTTGTCGGTCGCTGATGCAGTCGCGGGCGCCACCTTCAACCCTCCATACCTGGTTCCTCATCCGGGTCATGTGTTGGTCGGGGGATTTAGCTTGCCAGCCAAATATGCGGCATTGTATACTAAGATATGGGAGAGCTACGGACATATCTCCATGACCAAGAAAATTACTAGTTGATTTGTGTTGGTTAAGCATGTGGAGGAAGCCTTGTTTTCAATTGACGACATGTGCAACGTGACTGGCTGTACCGTTTCTGAGGATGTAATCTCAAGCTGGAGGTTCCATCGTGACATGTGCATAAATTTCGAGTTCAATGCTCCCTGGCTCGTCGAGGGTTTCTTTGAGGTTGAAAAATTGCTGGTCGAAACAGCCGAAGGTCCTTCTGCAGATACGGTCAAACAACAGGAAGCGGAAGTCGAAAAGTTGTCCAGGAAGCTGAAGTTAAAACGGACGGCTCCCCAAAGTACGAAGGAGGCTTTCGCTAAGAAAAGCAAGCCGTTGTTGAAAAAATTTCCTCGAATGCATTTCTGTCTTCTGAACTTCTTATCTTAGTTTTTTTTTGAAAGGAAAAAGAAACGCCTAGTTTACGGTTTTGATTTTCTGGATTTTTTGGTTGATAGACAAGTATTAGCCCTGAGGGTTTTGGATTATTATTTGGAATGAACTGTTTTAGAATAATGATGGATTGGTTATGATTGTAAGTAACAAAAACATCTCAGGGAAGATATGGAAATGTGAACATTGCGTGTCGGTAGATGACATGGGATGAAACATAACATGGCTATCGGTTTTATTATTCCTGTGAAATCTTGAAATAGTAAACCATGTATTTTGTCTAGGCAGGACTTACTCGATTTTTTGGATCTGCTAACGAAAAATGAGTCAGGTGCAAGTCCAAGTTTTGTGGGAAGCACCGCGATTGTGGAAAGTCCCCAGTCATCCCTGAGTCACTTGGTAATCGAGTCGTCGATCCCTGGGTGGATCGTTTGATATTGACCTATGGGAAGTCCCCAGTCGCCCCTTGCCGTGTCATGACTGGTAACCGGGCTTCCTGGTAGCTGAGTCGTCGATTCCTGAGCGGATCGTTTGATTCTACCGTCCTGACGTCTGGGTCGAAATATGAGATCGAGGATTGAAAGTTGATATTGTAACCGAAAGATCAATCTCCCACCATGGTCGCTAATTGTTTGTGGGTGAAAACGTTTTCTGCTGATTTTGGTAATTTCGGGTGTGTGGGTGAGAAATGAGTTTAAACCCTAAACAATGTACTGCAAGGAAGTACTTTAGATTCGAGAGATCAATCTGTACAAATCCGGCCTAAACCAAGAAATGGTCGTTCCAGACTTGCTTCGGTCACAAAATGAAGGAGAAGGGTTGGTTTTGTGGAGGGAAGCGAAGAGAGTGTTGAGACCAGAATAGTTGATTCTGGAAGAATAGATGTTTTACGACTTGTATCAGAAAGTGGGAAGCTAACAGATGGAAAGATAGCAAATATTTTCTGAGTGTTGTATGCTCCTGACATGAACTTGTTGTTCGGTGGAAATAGGTAAGACCTATTTATACAAGTCGAAGTGAAACGTACTCTGGTCTCATTAAGAAATCAAAAACGAATGAGTAAATGGGAGGAGGTGGTAACCGATAACGCCTGGAATTGATGTTCCATAAAAGAAAGTGTTTCACCATTACCCCCTGTATTTACTAACCGCCTCATCCTTATGACACTGTCTTATAACGGGCGTAGTGTACGTCGCACGCTGTAAACCGCCAAACCAATACCCCATGAGCATCCCCCAGTTTGTGACATGTGTTGATGTCTCGATTGTTTTTGTGGAAAACATGTAGCGTGTTGTTTTTGTCTGGCAAGTTGAGCTTGGGAGACTTGCCGGCTCGGTGGTGACCTTCGACGGTCGAGATTTTGCATCTTAAGAGGAAAGGTAGCCGTTGATTAGTGCAACCCTTCGTTTGGTAGCCAGTGGCATGAAAGCATACTCGGTATGGCTTTAATATGGCCTGGTTTAGGCGCGGCCAAAAGTTAGGGTTTTGGCTTTGTTTAGGCGCGACCAAACTAGGGCCAAAAGTTGTCACGCGTTAGATGGTAACCTTGGACGGCTAAGATTTGCATCTAAGGTGTAAGGGTGTCCGTTGATCGTCGCACGCCTTCGTTTTGGTAGCCGCATAGGGAAGGTCGTCATGGTATGGTGCGGCAAGGTGGCTGGCATGCCATTAGCACATGTGGCATGGCATGCCTTGGCGCGGTTTGGCGTGGCCAAAACTAGGGATTTGGGGAAAAGGTTACCATGCGTTGGTTGGCGACCTTGGACGGCTAAGATTTGCATCTAAGGTGGAAGGGTGGACGTTGATCGTCGCACGCCTTCGTTTTGGTAGCCCCATAGGGGAGGCCGGCATGGTATGGTGTGGCACGGTGGTTGGCATGCAATTGGCACATGTGGCATGGCATGCCTTGGAGTGGTTTGGCGTGTCCAAAACTAGGGTTTTGGGCCAAAGGTTACCATGTGTTGGTTGGCGACCTCGGACGGCTAAGATTTGCATCTAAGGTGGAAGGGTGGTCGTTGATCGTCGCAGCCTTCGTTTTGGTAGCCGCATAGGGAATGCCGGCATGGTATGGCGCGGCGAGGTGGTTGGCATTCCATTGGCACATGTGGCATGGCATGCCTTCGCACGGTTTGGCATGGCCAAAACTAGGGTTTTGGGCCAAAGGTTACCATGCGTTTGTTGGCGACCTTGGACGGCTAAGATTTGCATCTAAGGTGGAAGGGTAGTCGTTGATCGTCGCACGCCTTCGTTTTGGTATCCGCATAGGGAAGGCCGGCATGGTATGGTGCGTCAAGGTGGTTGGCATGCCATTGGCACGGGTGGCATGGCATGCCTTGGCGCGGTTTGGCGTGGCCAAAACTAGGGTTTTGGGCCAAAGGTTACCATGCGTTGGTTGGCGACCTTGGACGACTAATATTTGCATCTAAGGTGGAAGGGTTTCCGTTGATCGTCGCACGCCTTCGTTTTGGTAGCCGCATAGGGAAGGAAGACATGGCATGGTGCGGCGTGGCTGGCATGGTTGGCATGCCTTGGCGCGGTAGACATGGCTGGCATGGCATGCCATTGGCACAGTGGTGCGGCTGCCTTGGCGCGGTATACGTGGATGGCACGGCATGCCATTGGCACATTGGTGCGACTGACATGGTTGGCATGCCTTGGCGCGGTAGACGTGGCTGGCATGGCATGCCATTGGCACAGTGGTGCGGATGACATGGTTGGCATGCCCTGGCGCGGTAGACGTGGCTGGCATGGCATGCCATTGACACAGTGGTGTGGCTGGCATGGTTGGCATGCCTTGGCGCGGTAGACGTGGCTGGCATGGCATTCCATTGGCACAGTGGTGCGGCTGTCATGGTTGGCATGCCTTGGCGCGGTAGACATGACTGGCATGGCATGCCATTGGCACAGTGGTGCGGCTGACATGGTTGGCATGCCTTGGCGCGGTAGACGTGGCTGGCATGGCATGTCATTGGCACAGTGGTGCGGCTGACATGGTTGTCATGCCTTGGCGCGATAGACGTGGCTGGAATGGCATGCCATTGGCACGGTAGACGTGGCTGGCATGGCATTCCATTGGCGTGGTAGACGTGGATGGCATGGCATGCCATTGGGCATGCCTTGGCGCGGTAGCATGAGAATTAGGGTTTGGCATAGATGATATCGATCAATGTTAAGGGTTCTGCCGTGGAACCTGACACATAAAAAAAAGGTACCCTGGTAATTCTTACGTAGGCATGCTGATCGATTCAATAAATGTGCTAATGGTCATAGTGACGTCATTTCATATGTGCTGTTTTACGATTTTAACCCTGAGCTAAAAACCACCATCAACAACTCCAAATGGATGTTTTCTCCTTCTTTTGCTCATAATGACTCCATTGCACCTAATAACTCAAAAGCAATCATAAGATACATAATTTAAAAGAAAAGTAGCAAAGAAAGCATAAATACTAGATATAAAATCTAGGTGTTTATCACACCTATCAAATTCCCCCCACACTTAGACTTTGCTAGTCCTCGAGCAAATCAAACAAAAAAAATTCTAAAACATACATACAACTCCGTGTCGTCGAGGCTACGGTCACACTTAACATGTATAACAAGCCTTTAAACCCATAGGTGTCCCTAGTGGACGATTTTTTATCTCGTGGAGGTTTACAAGAGGTATACCTACAAAACCTATATTTCTAACTCCATCCACCTGTGAAAATTTAAGAATGGCACTAAATATTTTTATTAATTGGCATACTATCAATGATTACAAGAGGAAGTACCCACTTTCAAATACAATTCATAAATTAGTGATATAGCTTCATTCGGAAAGTTGAACACAACCACAATACTCGGAATATAATCAACCACAATCACATGAAAATATTAAGAAGATGGATATAGAAAGTAGATGGTGTCGGACTGTTGACTAAGGTGAACGGTGCTTCCCAAATCTGTCTGAAAGTCACTGCCAAAACAAACCTAAAAATCCTATTGAATTGAGCTACTGGTCTGAATTCTAATATCAACACAGCTGGCATATACAAGGGAACCAGCGGTGCACAAACTTAATTCTAGATCAATTCACTGGCATATACAAGGGAACCAGTGATCGATTTTATTCAACACAACGATAATTTTTTTTTCTTCTTTTTTCTTTTTTTTTTTCAAATCGACAACATGATTGGATCTGTTGGATCCAAGCGCATGATTCTTGTCAGCAGATTACATGGTAATTCCCATGGATCCTGCACTCCACGCTTGCTTAGGCGACGGAGGCAGGGAGAACTCACACATATCGCTATCCAAGTGTCAATCTTTTTTTTTTTCCTTTTTTTTTTTTGTACACCGTCTGGTCAAATTGGTCTAGTCTCTTTTTTTTTGTAGTAACTCAATCACTCTATTTCATCCTAACAGTGATAACAATTCGATGTTGGTTCCCCACCAAATCACTTAGAGAAATAATAGATAAATATGGAAAAATAAAAAATAGAACGTGATATGGTGACGACTCCGAGATATGGTGACAACTAACATGTTATTTATTTTTATATATTTTGTTCGTTTTCATATGAATAGACTCTACTTATGGGTTCCTCAACTCCTACAACTACGATGTTTCCATTAGTGTAAGGCACAAGTTTCTAGACATAGGAGTTTATCATCTTTTTTATTTTTTTAAACACAAGGAAAACTAACAAGGCTAAAAACTCTATATGAGAAAACACTCCCCCACACTTAAACATTGCATTGTCCTCAATGTAAATTAAGTCATCCAAAGTAAAATTTAAGATGGGAAATTTATAACACGATATACAAAATAAGAAGATAATATGTGTAACAAAAAAAAACGAATACTCCAACTCATAGCTCCTTCTGAACAATAGAGGATAAACACTAAACAAGCTATTTAGTTTGGCATCTCATCCCAACTCAGCCAATATATATACCTCATTGTTAAGAAAAAATTCCATCTACTTAGAAAGGCTGGTGTTTATTCTAAATTGTTCAAATATCTCTAAAAGTTGGAGTTTTGATATGCAAATATCCAAAATAAGATAAAAGACTTAAAAAAAAGATAGAGATAGATAGATACACAAAACCAGTGGGTTGCCTCCCATTTAGCGCTTGGTTTAAAGTCGTCAGCCCAACTTGCAAGACGAATTCTTCATACACCAATAATTGGAAAAGTTGGGGATCCACCCATGGCACCTGTTTTGCAAACACTAGCTTCGCACAAATATTAGTTATATAAAACAGAAACGAAGTTATTAACCGATAAAAGTTCCCCCCACACTTATTCTTGTCCACACTTGGAAGTGTATAAAGAATATATAATTCGGGAACTTTCATGGTTTCTTGTTCACAAACCTACATAGCATGAGAATCAAATGTTTCCAATGGCGGATATCGAGAAACAAAATCATTCAGCAATGTTTTCGAAGCACATACATTCAAACCAATAAGAGGTAAAGGAGAAGAAACAATATGCCAAGGGTTAGACAAACCTTGCACAATTTCTTGTATCATGGAGTCCTCTTCATCCTTGAAAAACTCAAGTGAATTATTCACCTCTTGTGTATCATGGTCCTCTATCAAACCTTGCAACCATTCTTCGTCCGTTTCTTCCTTAACCGAAGTCCTGACAACAACATTATCATTACAATTATATGCAAGCTCAATTGGGTCTTCCACAATATGGATCAAATTGGTTTCATTCTCAACATACTCCTCTTTATTGCAAGGTACATACTCCACTGTGGATTCAAGTCTCACCATAAGGAACTTTTTTAGAACACTCATTGTATCATCCTCAAGCTCTACCTTTTGAATAGGTTCTTGATCGTTATAAAGATCAACGCTCGAGTAAGCTACACTAGTGTCATCATATTCCTTTTCATCTTCACCTTGATCGCAAAAAGACTTCATTGTACACTCTTCGGGTATGTCACCATAAATTGGTTCAAGCGATGTATTTTCATAGTCATCGTCACTATCATAGTTAACACAAGATTTGCTACCACTTCCGAAAGATTGGTCTTTCGCAGAATTTTGCATGTCCTCTTTGTATTCTTCAATACCTTGTCTTAAATTGGAAAAACCTTTTTGCAGATCTTGGAGTGATCCATCCAAATTTTGAAAATAGTGTTCCATTTGTTGGTAAATCTCGTTCGACAAGAAAAAATTAGAATCACTTACTCCAGTATTGCTAGGCCAATTATCTTCCCTTTGAATGGGTGAATGATCATAACTACGATCAGAAATTGGGCCAAACATATTATGAGCATATTCGGTCGATGAAACTGGCTCCATGCTTGGTTGTCTACAAACTGACTCCATGCTGACCATAAATTATTGCATCTCATCTACCAAACTCGAAGAAAGATTAATAGGAGTATAACTATTCTGCCCTCCTTGTGGGTGCTCACTTACATACCTACCATAAGAAGGTTGATATGTATGAGAATAACTCAAAGGGTACGTAAAATATTGACCATAACCAAAGGATTGGTTTTGATTGTATTCCCCGCAAGGGTGATAGTTGTCATAATATTGTTGAGGTTGATAACCGTACCCATTGTTCCAATATGCTCCGTCCATAGAAATTGGTACCTGAAAAAAAGAGTCTCAAAACAAGGTTAAAACCAGAAAATAAGAAAAACTAAAAACAAATAAAAATAAAATAAGAAACCAAAAACAAGTGACAACCGCTGCCTCCCAGACAACGACGCCAAAATTTGATCTCTGTCGTATGCGTCAAAAATAAATTACTTTCTCGCTACTCAGAATATATAATATAGCAAGGGCAAGAAAGGATCGTTCCCACAGAGAAGTCTTGGGTTGTCAATATGTTTCGGTTTCCTATATAGAACAAGGGGGGGGTTTTCAGATTTTTATAAACTAAACTAAAATAAAAGCAAACAAATAAATAAATAAAGCGAATCAAAAATTTGAAGATATTGGTTAAGGATTTCGTTTTCATTCACTAACATGTTCTTGTCTTAATAACTAGAATTGATATTTAATCTCTCATCATCAAAAGCCCTAGAATACCTTGTCGAAAGAATATCCCGTTAATTTCCTAATTTCATCAACAAATGCATTAAAAGATGCGAATATGAAGTCTACAAAAAGAATAACCTAACGCCTTGCGCTAATCAAGTTCAATTATCATGGAGCATTAAGATTCATGAAACAAGGCTAATCAATGAAATCGAAATACATTGCGCAAACAATTTAACAAAGGCCACGATTCACATACGATTACAAGGATATATCACTATAAGCTATAACCATATTTATGATACTTGTGTTCAAGGATTATCGCTCGATGATTAACCCTAAACTAGCAATCGATGTGATTACAAGTTCTACCAATTTGCAACTTGACAAAACAAACAATCAAATCATGTTATAATACGTCAATCATATAACTATATTTCCAGAGAATCATGAACGATAAATATGAGACAAAACTAATATATTCGATCAAAGGACCATGTTATGTGAAATCAACTTAATCATTAACCAATAATAAAACTCTAGCCCATGTTCATGGAGTTCATAACAAGAAAAAAAGAAAAACATTCATGTTTCTAACCCTAGAACAAAAAGTAGAGAAGAAGATAAAAATATTCCCTTGTTGTGTTGTTTTCTGCTCCTCTTATAGGTCACGCATCCCTGCCAAAATTTGGTCGCCCAAACATCCCATGAATGAAGCCCAGTTAGAACAGTCCAAGTCCATCTGAGTCAATCCGGATAACTCACTGAGTCAACTCGCTTCAGTAGAAAATATGGCAGAGTTTCCTTTCTTTTCAGGCAATTTCCTGGCCAATTTATTCTCCCCTGCAAACCTAACATCCATTTAACATTCATACCCATTCAGTTACACAGATATCTAATGCAGCAAGGCTTCCATTCACTGTCTTCAGATTTGAGTTTCAATCTCCACAACCACTACTCCTACATCTTTAGTTGCACCAGTTGCAGCACACTTCATAGCTCCACCAGCTACTGCACACCCAACTGCTCTTTTCTCAGCTCAAACCTTTCAGCACAACCACCAGAACCCAGTTGTACGCTGCTACCTCAAACTACCCTTAGAAGCAACACACAGCTACAAACTGCACACCAATCCAACCATACTTCTGCCATTCCCTTGAGTTTCGACCCTGCAATGCTTGTACTCGCAGTTCTCTTCAACACAAACCAGCATCATCACACTCTCCATAACTAGCTTCTGCGAAGACACGAACATTCCCTATGAACCTCAAAGATGAAGCTTCTCACTTTCGCACCAGCTGACGAGCATACAAACCACTGCTTTGTACACACCCTGCAACAGTTGCACTACTTTCTGCAGTATCAGACCACCGGCTTCATTCTTCAATACTGCCAAGCTCCAACTTCACACACAAGCAAAACTGCAACACTCTCTAGCACCAATTGCAATACTACTTCACCATTCTTTAAACGACAACAAACCACATCCCTGTAATGGGTCTCAGTTCATACACAAATCCACTCTTGCACTCTTCTCCGTCTCAGGTATTCTTTGTTGAGAATCAATCCTCCATAACCAGTGCCCAACCAACATCTGCACAAGTTCATCCAGAACACAAGAATTTGCATCCGTACCACCACCAGTGCTTGCACCTTCCATCTTATTTTGCAATTCCATCTCAATCCATCCAACCATTGTTTCTACACACAGTCACTGCAGTTCATTCAACACTACTTCTTCAATTCTTGGTCCCATTTCAGCTTCTCTATCTGTCATTGAACTCTTCCATCTGCATTGCAGCATCATCACTCCCTTGATTTCTTCATTTCAATCACAATTCACCAGCATTGGCAGCAACACATAGCCTGAACCTTCTCCTTGCACAGCTACAAGACCACCTGCACTTCAACAGTTCAAACTCGCAAGAATCCATCACCTGCTCCATCTCTATCTTTTTGTTGACTGCAGTAAGTTAACAAGACCCCTTCATAAACATCCACCATTATCAACACTACCAAATCTGCAATCTCAGTGCCACCACCAACACCATCATAGCCGCAACAGATCAAACCTTCTTCTTCTTTGAACATCACAGACCCATGACAATCAACATCACTTCATCCTGCCAATCCAGCTCATACCCATTCTAAATCAGCTTCGAATCCCAGAAATCCTCAGTATCATCAGTAACAGCATCCTCAAACCACCACCTGCAATTTCAGCTTCTCTGGTTCGAACTTTAACCCATCTGGAATCTCATTCAAACCCATTTTATCTCAATTGAATTGCAGCAACACACCCATCAACTCAATCAATCTCAGAAACATGTCCTTCTGTTAATCTCCACAAACCCCAATCTCTGAAATCCGTCAAAATCATCACCATATTCTTCAATCGATTTTACTGAAATGCAAACCCTAACTTCTTCTCGATCTCTGTCATCAACTGAGCGACAACAACTCAGTTTCTTCCTCAATTGCTTGTATTTCATCATCGGTTCCATCTTCTGATTCTTAAACTCTCTATTCAGCAACAGCATCTTCTCAATCTGAGAAATCCAGCTTCACCCTTTAATCTTTACCGGTAGCAGAACCATCTCTGGTTTTACTCGACACAGAACCTCTCCTCTCAATTAATGATGCCGCCATTGTTCAGACCAAGATGGAAAAATAACAACAGATGAAGAGAAATGAATTTTCTCTGATTTTTAGGTTTGGTGTAGGAAATGAGGTTGGATATAACCACCCAGGTAAAGTAGATAAGGGATACCCAGAGACCAACTCAAACATGGCTTTTAGGTTTCAGAGAACCGACGGCCTAATTCCTTTTTCAACTCCACTGTCAGTTTTGAGGAACTGGCAGTTCATTCTTCACCTCCTTCTCGCGCACCTTAGCCTGCTCCAAGTGTAGCTCCCATGTGAATTGATCTCTTTGCCCTTTACGCTCCAAATGGACGTTTTCTCCTTCTTTTGCTCATAACGACTCCATTACACCTAATAACTCAAAAGCAATCATAAGATACATAATTTACAAGAAAAGTAGCAAAGAAAGCATAAATACTAGATATAAATTCTAGGTGTTTATCACACCTATCAAGTATTGTTGTTGAAGTTGTGATACAATTGAACTTTGACGATGTGTAATAATACTTTGACACTATATAACAATGATTGAGAATTATGTTTTCTCATTGTTATATCTATGGATTTTCAACAACGATGTTGCTGAACTTACAACCTTTGGGATCATTGGAGTACTTGGAAGTGACGAAGATTTCGAGTAACGTTGAATATTAGGCATGTGGAATAGGAGCTACAAAAGTTTGTTTATTTATTTTTGTATTCCATATGTATTGATAGTTTTGTTACTAAAATTGACAAAGGGGGAGATTGTTAGAGCACTACTCGGTCGAACTCGCATGCGTTGCTATCTCAAGCATGTTTGTCAATGTTAGTGATCAAAACTATAAGTCTTCATTTCTATTATACTATAGATAAGTCTCGGACTAGGATAGAAAGTGTAGTTGATCTCAAGAACTCCATGGTGATCAACATACAAGAAGAAGGACTATTCAAGGAACTAGTGGAACTTTATCGACTAAACGGTATGTGGAGACTTGAACTTATCTATCACTCAAAAGTCTATCTACTCTATCTCCTATCTTGAGACAAAAGTCGTTTTGCTATATAGACTTTGATTATACACATTTGCTATTTCGAGCCGAGTTTATCTCGCCTATCTATTTCTTGAAATATGTGTTGGTAAGCTTTCGCTTTGACCAAGTTCATATTTACCTAGTGACGAAAGTCATGTTATGTTTCAATCACTTTGAAAACGGCTTTGACGAAAAATGATTTGTGAACAACAACTATATAACGTCCTCTAAGAATGTTTCAATGATTGAAATGAGTTAGATTATATAACCAATGTTGGATATAAGCATTGTGTGGAAACACATATATGTATAGGTCTTTATTCCTTGAACTAAAGTATGCGTACTTTGTTGATCAGGAAAACCGGAACAAGAGCTGTGACCTCAGTCCGCGAACTGGCGGAGGTTCTCATCCCGAGAATACCTGCTGGAGTTTGTGAACTCCTTCCGGGAACTTAAGTCCGCGAACTTGAGTTGGTTATATCTAAATACGATTATTTGTGAACTTATATTTGTATTAACTAAGGAATGCAAATTGAAAACCGTGGCTATAAAGTTCATGAATCGATTCGAGTGAATCAAATCGTTTTTGCTTCGATTGTGTCTTGTATAGTTATATAAGATTTATACAATTGAACAACTCTCTAACTAGTTCATTTGAGTCATTTGAACTAGTTATGGTGAAGAAGAATATGGTTGATATGAAAGTGCTCATATGGCTAACCATTTGGTTAACTACTGTTGAACCAACAAATGTACATGTTTGGGTACGGTTACACAAACCTAAAATCGTGCATTTCATTTGTGTTTAACAAGCTAAGTTTTCGATCTAACGGTTGAAAGATATTAGCTTGAATCTAATCAGGTTTTTATCTAACAGTGAATATTGAATGCTTTGTTACCAAGCTAACATTGATTGCAAACCCTGATTTGGAAGACTATATAAGGGAGAACTCTATCAACTGGGAAAGCTAATCCTCACACCTCATGTCTGATACTAGTTGTATTAGCTAGAGTCGATTCTCCTTTAACCTTAGGTTTCTTCTTGTAAACCAGGTTAACGACTTAAAGACTTCATTGGGATTGTGAAGCCATACCGATACTACTTTCTCGTAGTTGTGTGATCTGATCTTGCATATTCTATCGTGTTGAGTACATTCGTAATGATTGGCTTCAGATTAATATTTCCGATAGGCAAGATATAAACGTCGTCACAAACATCTTAGTCTCATCATTTGTGATTCCACAATATCTTCTTTCGACGCGTCGATTAAGATTATTGTGAGGTGATTGATAATACAAGGCTGTTCTTCGGGAATATAAGTCCGGGTTATCAATTGGTTCCTGTTCACCTTGATTTATCAAAAGACGGA
The DNA here is from genome assembly GCF_003573695.1 of Papaver somniferum. Classification (NCBI taxonomy): domain Eukaryota; kingdom Viridiplantae; phylum Streptophyta; class Magnoliopsida; order Ranunculales; family Papaveraceae; genus Papaver; species Papaver somniferum. The sequence continues at coordinate 105,628,903 of NC_039365.1, forward strand.
ACAAAAACTTGTAGGTATTTCTGTAGGAGACAGATTTATCTATTACCGTAGACTTTTCTGTGTGATACAGATTTGTTTATTAAAGTCTTCGACTTTGGGTCGTATCAACTCTTAATTGTGGGTGAGATCAGCTAAGGGAATCAAGTGCGTGGTATCCTGCTGGGATCAGAGACGTAAGGAGTGCAACTGTACCTTGGATCAGTGTGAGATTGATTGGGGTTCAACTACAGTCCAGACCGAAGTTAGTTTGTACTAGGCTAGTGTCTGTAGCGGCTTAATACAGTGTGTGTTCAATCTGGACTAGGTCCCAGGGTTTTTATGCATTTGCGGTTTCCTCGTTAACAAAATTCTGGTGTCTGTGTTATTTCTTTTCCGCATTATATTTTGTTATATAATTGAAATATCACGGGTTGTGCATTAGAATCAATCAATTGGAAATACGACCTTTGGTTGTTGATTGAAATTGATTGATACTTGAACATTGATCTTTGGTACCGTTCAAGTGATTTCTCTTGTATTCACTTAAACTCGCAGATTATTATTTGCTTGAGTAAGAATTGAATCGAGAAAGAAAGATATAACTCTTTGATATACTTTATTAAGATTGAGTCTAGTTGATTCTCTTGAAAGTATATTAGAGTTAGTCCATACAGATTGCTAATCGAAATATTGGGTGTTCTTGTTGTACCCCCGCTTTTTTATATATGGTATCTAACTTGTACGTGTTGCACATGTCTATAGGATCGGTTCCCCTTTGCATAAAACCGTGTTGCACATGTCCATAGGATCGGTTCCACTTTCTGCTAAAACTTGTTGCACCTCATACAAGGATCGATTCCCCTTTGTGATGTGTTGCACCTCTTACTAGGATCGGTTCCCCTTTACCCAGAGTTGGTCATACACAAAACCACAAAATCAATCATACCATATCAAGTGATTACTTAAGATCGGTTTCACTAATAAAAGTCATACCAATACAAAAGTCAGGCCTTTGTGAATAGTTTTACCAAGAACATAAACAAGTCATGAGCGGTTATACTAATCACACATATTGGTAGTTCAAAAGATATGTAATGAATAACAATACCAATAATGCATGGCGATTTCCTTTTCGATTCACAAAACAAGTTCATGAATTTACTTCCTTAAAAGACATGTAAAACATTATTTCCTAGGATGAAATCCTCACCTCATACCCATACATAATCACAATAGCATTCAAACGAATATGTTGATGTCTTATATACAAAGTTTAATGGTTAAGCAATAAACCTCGTATTGTATTCCTTAATACTATGTCTATCTAGAGTGTAATCATGCTTCGCAGTTTTGTTTTCAATATGCACGACTTGAAAGATACGTTAGGGAATGAAACAGTTCAAGTCAAATATCACTAAACACAAGTGGAAGGATGATGTTGTCTTTGTAGCTCCTTACTTATTCACTTCTTCAAGTCTTCGCAATACTTGTAATGCCTCATATCCTAATACTTTCAAGCTAACCTATACGAAGTCGACTCTGGTACATAATCAAGCGACTGTTAAAGTGAGTTTTGATTCACTAAAATATGAAAACCAAACTTGACATACCAACGCTTGGTTCGTTCAACCGATCTATGCTCTAACACATTCCTTATAATATAAATGTTTTAGTTCATGAACAAACCGATTTTAGAAAGTAACCTACTGAAGTATGCAAACGGGTACGCATACCTAAGTAGCCGGACCGAGTTTGGTTACGCTAGTACGCGTACGGGTACGCATACCAATTCACACTTCCAAACTCCAGCAGAAATTCACGGAACCCAAACTTCCTCCAGTACGCGTACGAGTACGATTTCGCATATCTTAGTTCCGGACTTCCAACAACCAACCAGTACGCGTAAGGGTACACATACTTAGGTTCCCGGTTTTGGATTTTACACAAATGTTAATACACATTATGTTTATATCCAAATATGGTTACTTGTTCTAAACTATGATTTTTATCATTGAAACTTTCTTAGAGTATGACAAGAGTTGTTATCCACAAACTATTAACATCAAAGCAATTTTCAAGTTATTGAAATAATCAATATGACTTTCATCAAGAGTAAAGATGAACTTGGTTAAAGCGAAAGCTTACCAACACATATTTCGAGAAATATATAATTGAGTTAAACTCAGCTCGAAATAGCAAATGTGTATAATTGAAGTCTATATAGCAATACGACTTTTGTCTCAAATAGGAGGTAGAAATAGATAGACTTTTGAGTGATAGATAAGTTCAAGTGTCCATATACCTTTTGTTGATGAAGTTCCACAAGTTTCCTTGAGTAGTTCTTTGTCTTCATTCGATGAATGCCGGGGAGTCTAAAGCTCAACTACACTTTGTTGATGGTGGATTTTTAGCAAGCGCTAAAATCGTAAAATCATGATACTGCATGTTTCTGACCCGGCTTCAGGAACTCATGTGACGAATCCACGGTTGATCCTACGGGTTGATAATAAATAACTATTCATCTTTATTACTCAGTTTCATGAATCATTCTCCACCGAATTTCATAAATTAGTAATAAATACTCAACAATTGGGCGTCTGACCGTCATCGAGTAAGTCCTGAGAAAATGGTGCGTGTGTACTCAACGAATAATGCACAAACGAGCACCCAAACACACGAACGAACTATCAAAGTATGGACGAACGAGCGACCCATGGAAATAAAACAATAATTAATAATATAAGGAAAGGCGTGAGGTTGGGGCCACCGGCCGGTCGGTCATGACGTGGCCGGTCCCTCCCTTATTTTATTTTCACTAATATTTTTTATTTCCTCTCTCATCTCAAAGAGATTCCCTCATCTCACAGGGTTTTCCTCACTTGTGCAAACTCCCTCGTTTGTGAGCAACTCTGGGGTTTCCATGCTTTCATCGAACAAAAATAAGGAAAAGGTGTCACGGGACCGGGCCACCTAGCCGGACGGCCATGCCCTAGCCGTGGCCGGTCCCACACCTCACAATTCCTTATTTTATCATAATATTATTTCCATCATCTCATGGAACTCCATCGTTTGACCGAAACCCCTAGTTTTTCAATATTTTCTCAAATATTGCTCAAACCATGAAGGATCCAAAAGGTCAAACGGTCGACCGACCGCAGGCTTCCCACGTCAAAATTAAAATATTATTTTTTTAATATTTTCAAATTATATGTCGCATGAGCAAAGTTCTTCTTGCTCATTCGAGCAAAATTAAGAGTTTCAGTCAAGATCAAACTATTCTGAAAATCCAAAACATTGCTCGAACGATCGTCAGAAAATATCAAAACTCTCAGGACTGAGACATGGACACCCTGGTGACACGGGTATGCTGCCTTGACCGACCAAGGCCGGCTCTAAGTCTTGCAAGGAACCGGTCCAACATATTCTCACGATTTTGACCTAATTTGCTAGCAATTGCTCAAATTGGGTCCAAACTCTCTTCAACCGACTTGGGACTCGCTCAAACGACTGGTAGTCGGTCCCACAACCAAGGGTCAGTCCCATGCCTCCTTGGTCGGTCCCTCATCTCTCCACAATTAGGTTTTACTTCCTAACACTCACTCGAGCACTATTATAATAAATGATCAATACTAGCATTTGATCATTCTTTCACCAACCGGTCAACAAAGGACCCTGGAGCACGTTCACTCGCACACTTGGGCACCACATGGTCGTCCATAATCCCATGTTGTCGGTCCCTCCTTTACCCAATATTCTATTTTCAGTAAGTCATCAATTGACGAACAATTGATCGAAAATTAGGGTTTCGAACAAACGCTCGCTGAACCACAATTCTGAGCAGTTCAAACACTAATAATTTTATGATTGATCCATCAATCAACATCTAAATTAATTATATAATATTCGGCCCTGCCAATATTTTAATTAATTATTATTTGGTCACACTACCAATAATCCATCGAATGAGTCAATTGCTCGAATATTGATCCAACTATCAATATTCAGTGATTCACTGAATGAGCAATACTTGCTCAATTTCTCGAATATTGATCCAACTATCAATATTCAGTAATTCACCGAACGAGCAATATTCGCTCAAATGCTCGATTCATATACTAATATTCAGTAATTTATCGATCAATTGTTGGAGCAATATTTGCTCAGACCATCAACATCACTTATTCATAGAACCATGTCCCAAGAGACATGTTCAATTCATGAGTCATAGAGCATTCGACTATCATGCTCCACTAAACAAAACTTAAACCAATCGTCTAATCAAATCAAACGACTGACTAGTCAAATCCATGTTCGTGAGACAATCAATCACGTCACATGGGGGATATCCATTTGGGTTTTGGTCTGGCGGCCTACATCATCCACGATGAGAAATTTGAGTAAGTCGTGCAAGCAGTTGAGGGAGTTAGCAAAGTAGTGGGTGGACAATCAACCAACCCTCTCACGTACGAGGAACTGGTGAAACCACGATTTCCCACTTTCCCACTCTTTCACTCGAGCAACCGTCACACTTATTGGAGATCAAGGTGTTTACACTTTCCGGCAATATAAATAAGTTTCTGAGTCCATGATTGAAAACAACAAAAAACACACAGAAAATCCACGAGATATTGAACAGAAAATTCATCGTCTAACCAAGAATCATCGTGTGAGCAACACTCTTTCAATTACTCATACTTATTCATCATTTGCAGAAACCCACAACACATTCACAAATCACCATTGATCTCACACACTTCTCAGCTTTCCTCCTACAGATCAACCCTCTTCCCTCTTTGTGACCGAATTGACTCTGGAACGGCCATTGACTTGGTTTAGGCCAGAGTCCTACAGATTGATCTCTCGAACTTAAAAACACTCCCGTGCAGTGCATCTATTTGAGGTTAGGCAGTTTTCTCGGTTGAGGAGTCTTCGATCGCTCGATCGTCTCTTTATTCACTAAAAAACCAGCGAACCGTTTTTACCCATCAACACACTTACTATCCTAATCTGGGACATATCTATAAGTAGACTAGAAATCAAGACTTATAGTTTTGGAAACTAAACTTGACAAACAAGCTTGAGATAGCAACGCTTGCGAGTTCGACCGAGCAGTGCTCTAACAATCTCCCCCTTTGTCAATTTTGGTGACAAAACTATCAATACATATGGAATACAAAATAAATAAACTTTGTAGCTTCTCATCTAAATGCTTGATATCCTTGGTTCTTAAACATTACTCGAAATCTTCGTCACTTCCAAGTACTCTAATGATTCAAAATGTGTTCAACTCAGCATCATCGTTGTTGAAGATCAAGCTATAACAATGAGAAAACAGTAGCTCTCAATCATTGTTATACAGTGTCATAGTATTATTACACAGCATCAAAGTTCAATTGTATCACAACTTCGACAACAATACTATGGTGATATGTATGACTCCACCTTAGTCAATACTTCATCTCACATGAAAACCACCACTCCCTTACATAATGATCCGTAAACCATATGTATTTGTAGTGTGAACTACACATTAATTCTCCCCCTTTTTGTCAATAAAAATTGGCAAAGGTACGAAAATTAGTGGGATCCTAATGAAATTTCCATAGAGACACTTCATGACCAAAAGATAAGCACATATCAACTTGTTTAGATGCAATCATATAGCCGAAACAAAATGCATTCATCAAGGAGTTTATAAAGATACAAGATAACCCCTATAATATTCCACAGCCGCACTTCCCACAAATATTTGGCAATTAAGCACAAGTTCAATTAAGAACTCTTCCCCATAAAATGTCATTCCAAAAGGAACAACAAGAGCGACCTTGCTTTTACAAGAAAAAATGTTTTCTTTGGACATTAACAAATCTCATGAAACATGAATTTGTATCCAAAATACTCAATTAAATTAACCACAAGAGAACCCATGATTAATCTAATCGAAAAATGATCACAGAAAACTTACGGAGCCGCATGGTATTTACACAAAGATGTGGATCAGGGAAAGACCGGTACTGCGGAATATTCAAAGATTCATTCTATTTTTCATCACTATTTGCATAGACACATATAATAGACTTAATCTTTGTAAACAAAAGTTCATCCTTTCTTCCATTAATATTTGCATAATGACATAAAAGGCTTAACTTTTGTAATCAAAAGTTTATTCTATCTTTTATCAATACTTTCATACTGACATATAATAGAGTAAACTTTTGAATAAATATTTTAGCTAAACTTCTCATGAATTTAACACATTTAGTAGTTTAATTGAAAGATAAAATCATCCAAGGATAAAATACCATTAAATTCATTACAACTATTAAAAATAACATTTTTAATAAGATTAACATAAGAAGTTTAACATCAAGAATACATAGCACAGTTTGGATAACTTAGCCTATGTAAGTGGTGGTCCATATTTCATCTCACAAGACATAAATCCACGGCTGTGGTATTTCCATGAGACGCTTCTCTCACATGGTTTTTTGTTTTATTTCCTTGCAAAAAAAATGCCTCTTCTCCTTCATCTTCTTCCATTTACGTCTACTTGGGAGATCACTATTAACAGAGAGAAAGAGGGAGGCAGAGAGTTTTACACTTGCAGACAGTCGTTCGACTTCTTTATTCGAGTTCAATTCAAGAGATGATTTTGCATCTGTGTTGAATCATGCCAATGCCATAGTTGTAAGCGATTTCTGTATATTTCTTCCCTTTCCAATATTTGAACATTATTTTTTTCTATCTCTGTGCATGTTGTAATTGATCAATAAAAGCTTATCCATATTATTTCCATTTCTAAAGCTCAATTCCATCAAAATAATTTTGCTAATTACACATACAAATTTTGATTATTATTGTTGTTGCTCCACCATTTCTTCTAAAGAATTTTTTTTTGATTATTATGAATCGTTTATTGATAATTAAGAAGATGATACTCCCTTTACCTTTTTTTGTAATCTTTTACTAGAAAAAGGAATAGTTGGACCTAATTGTTGTAGCTGCATTTTAGGAACAAAATTGAGAAGTGTTGTTAGGCCTATCTAGAAAGAAGAAATCCAATCGTTTTTGATGGATTTGAAATTAAAAGATACAATCGATCAAAGTTAAATGGTACATTGATCAAGGATCTATAAATTATGTGTGCTTCATCATTCATATATCCTGTGCAACATCCAATTTCCGGTAATCACAAGTCGTCGTCCACGGAGATCCTTTTTCTGCAGCTTTTTTTTTGTTTACAATTCTAGACAGAGATGTAATGGACTTCTTTAGCTTAAGTTTAAAATTTCAATTCTAGGGTTTATTTGAGCTTTCCATTCATTTTTTTTTATCTATAGTTATTCAATATTGTATAGGATTAGGTCATCTTCTGTAGGTGTGATTCGAAAGAGTTCTATGATCATAATTATTTATAAAGTTTTGGTGATTTAAGGTGATTTTTCAACAGGGAAATAATACTTATTTCCTTGAGTAACATTATGATCCAAGACGGATGAGTGATAAGGTAAGTATTTTTATTTACTTATTCATAAGAATTTCTAATGACACCAGTAGTGGAGGAATTTTACATATTTTGATGTTATTTGCTTTATGGATATCCCTGATCTTTTAAACATTAGTTTTTGTTCTCAACAGGTTGGTGAACATTTCTTATTAAAAGCTACTGATTCATTTAGAGCTCTCAACGTTGCAATGGTACACTTGAGAAGATGCTTACTGTTAGAAATTTAAATGTCATTTCTATACTTAATGGCATAATCATGTAAATCTATGGTGCTTGATTGCAGGGACGTTTAATGTGTCTTGGTGCGTCCCTTCTTAAGTCGCGGATATTGGAGTGAAGAATTCAGTAAGAAAGCAACCAACCAATATTGTAGTGATTGGTGTTTTTCTGATGTATCGTCTGTGCCAAATGAATTCCTTTAGCATTGGTTTTGTTATTACTCTAAGTGCAAATAATTGGTGATGTCAGCAACTATGGTCACACAAAATATAAATCCATGGTTAAGGAACCGTTGCCAAAGTATATTATATAATATTTAACTTCCTATGACTCAAGAAGTTCGAAGTTCTCTTTTCCCTGAAACAATTAAACCTAATTCTTAACGCAAAGGATTACACAGCTGTTCGAGATGTTTAAGAAATGATTCCTCTCAGGTGCAAAATGATGCTTGTCGTAACCACAACAAATTAATTAATATTTGTCCACCTAATTAACAAGTAATATAGTGTAGTCAAGTTCGTTCCCACGAGGAGCAAGAGGTTTTAGTTGTCTTATAATGTCACAAAAAATGGGGGTTTTAGATTTTATAAAGTAAAAGAATAAACAAAGCAATTAAAAAGATAAAGTTGAAATCACTAAAAGAGATTAAATCAAGGAATACTTCTTCGTTGCAAAATAATGATTCAAGTTATGTTCTTTTCCACTTTTTATTAGTCGCAGATTGTCACCAACCGTAGGATAGCATGTTCGCTTAGCTAACCCCAAAACTCCTTATTTCACTGAGTAACAGATCCGGTTAGTTATCAGATTCTATTCAAAAGAACCACCTTGAGGTTCGCTTACAAGATGTAATTCCCCGAATGCATTAAGATTTATGAATTTAGGTTTAGTACTAGTAGTTAAACTCGGTTCGCTTGGTCCACTTTCTAGCGTTGTTTTCACACACAATTGCTCCACGGAATCCCTCCGCAAGGTCTCGTGTTTGCTACTTGTGTAAATAGTCAAGAAACGATTACTTATCCCCTAACTTTCACTAGCTTTAGATCAATTAACAAATCAATTTAGTATGCATCCTAAACGACCTATCAATCAACCATGAATGTATAAACATTCCTATTAGTAAAAACAAACGATAATCATGTGAAAACTTCAAAGTAGATTTAAAAAAAAACTCAAAACATGTTAAGAACTAGGAATTCATCCTCAATCAATAAAATTAGCTACTCATGCTAAGGAGTTTACACAAAGAATAAAGAAAAGAGAAGTGTTGTGTGTGTAAAAAGGTGTGTAGAAGTTGTGTAGAGAACTTCTCAATTTATAGGCTTCAATTTCCTAGCAATCCTCTTAGGAATAGAATCCCTTTCCCTTTGTAGATCAACTTCCAAATCCAAGTCTTTCTCAAATCTTCCATCTTCTCTTTCCAAATCCAAGCCCAATTCTTCAAACCCATGAGTCTAGAAAATTCTTCACAAATTCTGCTACTTTTGGGTCGCCGGAAAAAGTTCTCGGGATCACCGGAATTCATCATGAAAAGTCACCACCGGCAATCGGAATCTTCTACTCTGCTGACAGAATATTCCGTTACGGTGCCGTTAGAGTTAACTGTCAAATTGGTCTTTCGTTAGTCAACACGTCAAAGAGGGGAGTAGTCAGCCACTGAGTCAGCTGATCTGAGTCTGTCTTACCCGTCTTACTCACGAGTTGGATCGGTCATCGGCGGCAACGAGTTAACTCGTCGGTATGAAAATCCGACAGAGTTCTGTTTATTTCTAGGCATTCCTCAGGCCATTTTCAGGCCGATTTTAGCTCCATTTCCTGCAATCCTAACACATACATCTAGCATTCAAACTGGTGCCATTCAACAAAAGAGCTTCAAATCATCATCAACTCTTCAATTTTTGCAACATCTTTATAATTCAACCACACAACACCACCAACACTTCCCTGTTTGTTCTTGGTTCATTGCAAGCTCCACGTCTTCTTTAATTTGCCATCATCTTCATCAGATCCCCTTAAGGTTTCTCGAGCAATTGTTGCTGAATCTAAAACCAACCCATCAACAACATCTCGAATCTCAACCACCACCACAAACCCAATTGCAGCAAGAACCCATTTCCATTCTTCTCAATAATTTTAGCTTCTACTCTGTAATTCCACAGCACACATACCCATGAAATTCTTCTACAACTGCTAAGCTTCTCCATCATTTTGAACACAAATTCAACCCCAAAACTCCTCCATTAATCGATTCGGTCCAAACCCCATCTCTGATTCATCGACAAACTAACAATCACAAAATCCATCACCAAAGCCACGAACCCATTTAGTTCACAGCAGCAGCTATCTATTTTTCTTATCTGAATGTTTCGATCCCAATCCGCTGCAAAACCTACTCTTTCACAGCCATAAATCAATCAAACCCATCTGTTCTTATTTCTAAGAATTGCAGCAGAGCTTCTTCCCAAACCTCAGACTTCATCATCTGCAAATCAACAACATCAAGGTCTTCTAGTTATCAAAACCCTTAATTCAATGTCAGTTCTTCGATTCACAACATCCATCTTCAAACCTCATTCATCAATTACTCCTCATAAACCCTAAATCACCTTCATCAGCACCATAGATCGACTTATATCTCAAATCTGAGAAGAACCCAACATTTCCAATCTTAACAGAACTCAAATTCTTTAATTTCTTCCTCAATTTCAGCGCTTACCTTCAATTTCATCTTTATTCATCATTTCTTCTCTCAATCTCTCGGACAAACCAAGTGCAGCAGCAGCGGCTGCTCTTTTAATCTGGTTATAAGTTGGGACGGATTCTGCCAACCGGTCACTTCTGATAAGGACTAACCAAAGTTTCCAGCCCCTTAACCTTGACTCAGCTCCCAATATTATTGGCTTACGAAATGATCTTTTTGCCCTTCTTGCTCAATTCGGTTGATTTCTTCTTTTTTTTCTCCGTATGACTCCAGAGTACCTAATAACTCAAAAACACGCGTAAAATATATAATTTACAAGAAAACATAGCAGAGAAAGCATAAACAATAGATAGTAAATGAGGTGTATTCTACACCCTATCAAATTCCCCCACACTTAGACTTCTCTAGTCCTCGAGCAAATCAAACTAAAACTTACAACTTCAAAGCGTTCCAGCGTCCCAAGCATCCAAAGAGTTATGAGGACATAGAGTTTTTGCATGCTTGTAATAAGAAGTTAGAAATAGTAAAGAACATATTCTCATTCTTAAATATTGAGTGAGAAATAACCACACCATAATTAGAGAGTGCATGTTTGAGAGCGATCAATAAGCATTTCGCCTCGACTTCTGCCTCACCAAAAAGGGTTTTATGAAATTGCACTCAAAGGACGTACTTTTATGGTTCTCACATGTGTACAGGTTGGAATGAAGAGAGAAATCCTGCAACACGTTGAATGGTGGGAAGGACAACTTCCGAAATATTTTAAAAACCCACATCTTTTAACATTTTGAAAACCATTTTTCTGACGATCTCTAAGAAAGGAAATCAACCACTATTATCGAGAATGATATTACTTACTCACCTTCACATCCGATTTCCAATTATGGTAGCACCACTCTCACGGCATCCAATGTAAAGGTATTCCGCTCCTCGTCTTCATCTTCTTGGTCTTCGTCTTCGGTTTCAACTATTGATGATAAATTCTCGAACTTCGTAGATCCTTGACAATTTGTAACTCTCTTCCTCAAAATCCTTGTCGTTTGAAACTTCCTTATAGATTTTCCTTCCCCACGGCTTATTAAATAAAAGATAAAAACAAAAATTTCTCTTGCCATCACATTTTTTTTCTTTTTCTTTTTTTTTTCATTTTTTTTTTAATTTACTTTTTTTTTAGAGACAAGAGAAATAAAATACAAAACAAAGTGAAAATAAAAACAAACCATGGTTGTGGGAAAAGTACTTTACCGCTTGATTCTTCACAACTTGTATCGTCTTGAAATCATAAACTTCAATAATTCTTACCTTTTGCTTTTCTTTTCTCTTGTAAATAAGTCTTCAACTTGGATATAAAATTACGCTCCTTATATGTAAGTCTTCAACATGTATATATAAAAATCTTCTCATTATATGTTGCTTTACTTGGATATGAAATTTACTCTTTTCTTGTTCCGTTGCTTGTAAACCTTGAACGTTTTCAACTTTCCTTGTAAATTTTGATGTCGCTCCCTTGTTGATGATGATGGTGTTTCTGTGGATCTTGTTGTCGAGAGAGAGAATGGTGCTAGCTGCAAATCGAACTACAAGAAGGAGGCTTTCATCTATAGACGTCACCCTCATGATTGACAAAATTAGCACTCAAGATATCAAAGAGTAGTGCTTCTATTGGTGGGAGGTTGGGTAGCTCACTATTCTACCCGGAATTAACGTACGGTGACAGACACTCAAAAGAAAGCTTTTTAGTTATTTATAAAGAAATCTGGTCGGTGCCTCGCATGATATAAATAGGGTAGTCTCCACTAATGATTGATCAGCAACTCTAATAATGCATTTCTCCCTGCTCCTAATTTGCATCACCGACATGATTAAATCCATTTATTTAACACTCTAACAAGCAAGAAATCCGAACATAGTTCCCTAACACTTCCAATTTCAGTTATGTCGGTCAGAATTCTCTATGTAAACATACCTAGAAGTATGCTAGTGACTCTAAAATCTCTACAAGTTGGAGGTTTTATGCAATTTTTTTTAAATAAATGCTTAACCACTCCCCCACACTTAAACCTTACATTGTCCTAAATGTAATTGAATCCTCCTAGTAAAGTCAAGGTGGGAAATCCTAACATGATATGGAACAAGAAAAAATAAATAAGAAAAACAAAAAACAAAAGGATAAGAAATACAAAACTTATGGGTTGCCTCCCATTTAGCGCTTGTTTTAAAGTCGACGGCCCGACTTGCCACTTGTAAGATTCACTCCCTCTATACTAACAATCGGAAAATTTGGGAATCCATCCATAGTACCTGTTTTGCAAACAATAACTCCATACAAATGTTAGCACAAGAAAATAATAGTGAAATTATCGCCCGATAGAAATTTCCCCCACACTTATTCTTGTCCACACTCGGAAGTGTATAAAGAACATAGAATTTGGGAACTTCTATGTATTCCTCTCGGAAAACCTGCATAGTGTTAGAATCAAGTGTTTCCAATGGTGGATATCTAGAAACAAAATCATTCAAAAATACTTTCGAAGCACATACATTTAAACCAATAAGAGGTAGAGGAGAAGAATCAATATGCAAAGGGTTAGACAAACCTCGCACAATTTCCTGTATTACGGAATCCTCTTCATCCTTAAAGAAGTCAAGTGAATTACTTACCTCTTGTATATCATGGTCCTCCATCAAACTTTGCAACCATTCTTCGTCGTTTTCTACCTTAACCAAAGTCTTGGCATCATTAAAATCTTTTGCAAGCTCAATTGGGTCTTCCACAATATCATTCAATTCGGTTTCATTCCCGAGCATCTCATCTTCAACATCCTCGTCATCAGAATCGATCCATTCCTCTCTCATAAAATATTCTTCGGTATAGATTGTAAGATCTTCTTGTGAGGGTGTTACACCGTTTATAAAAATATCTAAGTCACACCCAATCTCCTCCTTTTGAATAGGTGAAAGATCGTTATTATGATCCAGAGTTGGAATAACTTCCTCATTGTTGCAACGCTCATACACTACAGCAGACTCATTTCTTTCCGTAAGGAATTTTTTAAAAGCACTAATTGCATCTTCCTCAAGCTCTACCTTTTAAATAGGTAATTGATCATTATTAAGATCAAGGCTCGAGTAAGCTACACTAGCGTCATCAAAAGTCTCCAAAGGTTGGTCCTTTTCAACACAACCATCTTCACTTTCAGATTCACCATAATAAGAATCTTCATCGGTTTCATAACCTTTATCCAGACGTCGTTTAAGTTCCATATGAATGGTCCTACTAATTTCTGCGACAAGCTCTACCGAGGTTCCATCATCTTCCAACTTGTACAATTTTTGTGCAAGTTTCTTGACATTCACACGCTTACCACCGTTTGCTACAATAGGTTCTCTTTCCCAGGACTCTTCCCTTTGAATGGGTGAATGATCATAACTACGATCCAGAGTCGGGTAAGAAAAAGTGTTACAGAAATTAGTTTGTGCGACGTTGTTTCTATCACAGTCAAGTTGGTCTAGTATTTGTCGCATATCTTACAATTCATTCATAATCTGCATACAACTCGAATGAAGCCAAATAGAAGTAGACTTATCCCATCTTGGTGCTTGACTAACATACCTACTACAAGGTTGTTGATATGTATGAGAATATCCGTAAGGTTTTGCAGGAAATTGATCACAGCCAAAAGATTGGTTTTGATTGTATCCTAAAGATGTTTGGAAGTTGCCATAATGTTGAGGTTTAAAACCGTATTGATTGTTGTAATATTCTTTCTCTTGTCCACCATACATGGAAAACTGGTACCTGAAATAAAATTCTCAAAAACTAAGTTAGATACGATATAAAATCTAACAAATCCAGAATAAAGCAATAAATTAAAATAAAAACAACTAGCGCCAAAAATTTGATGCGTGTCGTAACCACAACAAATTAATTAATATTTTTCCACCTAATTAAAAAGTAATATAGTGTAGTCAAGTTCGTTCCCACGAGGAGCAAGAGGTTTTAGTTGTCTTATAATGTCACAAAAAATGGGCGTTTTAGATTTTTTAAAGTAAAAGAATAAACAAAACAATTAAAAACATAAATTTGAAATCAATAAAAGAGATTAGATCAAAGAATCCTTCTTCGTTGCAAAATAATGATTCAAGTTATGTTCTTTTCCACTTTTTATTAGTCACAGATTATCACCAACCGTAGGATAGAAGGTTCTCTTAGCTAACCCAAAAACTCCTTATTTCACTGAGTAACAGGTCCGCTTAGTTATCAGATTCTATTCAAAAGAACCACCTTGAGGTTCGCTTACAAGATATAATTCCCCGAACGCATTAAGATTTATGAATTTAGGTTTAGTACTAGTAGTTAAACTCGGTTCGCTTGATCCACTTTCTAGCGTTGTTTTCATACACAATTGCTCCACGGAATCCCTTGGCAAGGTCTCGTGTTTGCTACTTGTGTAAAGAGTCAAGAAACGATTACTTATCCCCTAACTATCACTAGCTTTAGATCAATTAACAAATCAATTTAGTATGCATCCTAGACGACCTATCAATCAACCGTGAATGTATAAACATTCCTATTAGTAAAAACAAACGATAATCATGTGAAAACTTCAAAATAGATTTAAAACAAAACTCAAAACATGTTAAGAACTAGGAATTCATCCTCAATCAATAAAATTACCTACTCATGCTAAGGAGTTCACACAAAGAATAAAGAAAAGAGAAGTGTTGTGTGTGTAAAACGGTGTGTAGAAGTTGTGTAGAGAACTTCTCTATTTATAGGCTTCAATTTCCTAGCAATCCTCTTAGGAATAGAATCCCTTTCCCTTTGTAGCTCAACTTCCAAATCCAAGTCTTTCTCAAATCTTCCATCTTCTCTTTCCAAATCCAAGCCCAATTCTTCAAACCCATGAGTCTAGAAAATTCTTCACAAATTCTGCTACTTTTGGGTCGCCGGAAAAAGTTCTCGGGATCACCGGAATTCAGCCTGAAAAGTCACCGCAGGCAATCGGAATCTTCTACTCTGCTAACGGAATATTCCGTTATGGCGCCGTTAGAGTTAACTGTCAAATTGGTCTTCCGTCAGTCAACAAGTCAAAGAGGGGAGTAGTCAGCCACTGAGTCAGCTGATCTGAGTCTGTCTTACTCGTCTTACTCACGAGTTGGATCGGTCATCGACGGCAACGAGTTAAATCGTCGATATGAAAATCCGACAGAGTTCTGTTTATTTCTGGGCATTCCTCAGGCCGATTTTAGCTCCATTTCCTGCAATCCTAACACATACATCTAGCATTCAAACTGGTGCCATTCAACAACAGAGCTTTAAATCATCATCAACTCTTCAATTCTTGCAACATCTTTGTAATTCAACCACACAGCACCACCAACACTTCCCCGTTTGTTCTTGGTTCATTGCAAGCTCCACGTCTTCTTTAATTTGCCATCATCTTCATCAGATCCCCTTAAGATTTCTCGAGCAATTGCTGGTGAATCTAAAACCAACCCATCAATAACATCTCGGATATCAACCACCACCACAAACCCAATTGCAGCAAGAACCCATTTCCATTCTTCTCAACAATTGTAGCTTCTACTCTGTAATTCCACAACACATACCCATGAACTTCTTCTACAGCTGTTAAGCTTCTCCATCATTTTAAACACAAATTCAGCCCCAAAACTCCTCCATTAATCGATTCAGTCCAAACCCCATCTATGATTCATCGATAGACTAACAATCACAAAATCCATCACCAAAGCCACAAACCCATTTAATTCACAGCAGCAGCTATCTATTCTTCTTCTCTGAATGTTTCGATTCCAATCCGCTGCAAAACCTACTCTTTCACAGCCATAAATCAATCAAACCCATCTGTTCTTATTTCTAAGAATTGCAGCAGAGCTTCTTCCTAAACCTCAGACTTCATCATCTCCAAACCAACAACATCAAGGTATTCTCGTTCTCAAAACCCTTAATTCAATGTCAGTTCTTTGATTCACAACATCCATCTCTAAACCTCATTCATCAATTACTCCTCATAAACCCTAAATCACCTTCATCAGCACCACAGATCGACTTATATCTCAAATATTAGAAGAACCCAACATTTCCAATCTTAACAGAACTCAAATTCTTTACTTTCTTTCTCGATTTCAGCGCTTACCTCAATTTCATCTTTATTCATCATTTCTTCTCTCAATCTCTCGGACAGACCAAGTGCAGCAGCAGCGGCTGCTCTTTTAATCTGGTGACTTTTATGAATGAGAGAAACATCTCTCTCGATTTTAGGGTAGGGTTATAAGTTGGGACGGATTCTGCCACCCGGTCACTTCTGACAAGGGCTAACCAAAGTTTCCAGCCCCTTAACCTTGACTCAGCTCCCAATATTATTGTCTTACGAAATGATCTTTTTGCCCTTCTTGCTCAATTCGGTTGATTTCTTCTCCTTTTTCTCCGTATGACTCCAGAGTACCTAATAACTCAAAAAAACGCGTAAAATACATAATTTACAAGAAAACATAGCAGAGAAAGCATAAACAATAGATAGTAAATGAGGTGTATTCTATACCCTATCATATAACGCACACAAACTGTGAATGTTTAGGATTGGGATCTGATGCCTTTTATCACCCAATACTACAATACTACAGGGAGCATGTGTCATACAGGTCATCTGAGTTATAATCCAAAATGAGGACAAATTTTTCACCCCTTTTCAATCTTGAGAAGATATTTTTGATAATGATATTTCTATGTAATTTCATATGTTTAAAATTATTTTGATCTCTTTCTTAGATATAATAATGGTATGCACGGATTAAGGTTGAAATGATTTCTCATTCTTATAATGATTGATTTGTACTTAAAGATGACTTGAATTTTACTTCGTAGATGAGTGATTTTTTTTTGAGCATATTGGATGAGGTGAATCCATTGGACATGCTGAACTTCAGGTGAATACTACTGATAGCTTGGAACTTAGGTTTTAAGTATCTTATCGTGGTGAGAGTACTCTAATTTGGACTTCTCAGTTTTAATTATTTTTTTAATGTGCTTCTGACTTTGGAGATTGAATCACTTCAGATGGAAATTTGAGAAATCTTTAGTGGTTTATATGTACTTACATCAAATAATGTGCATGACTCTTTCTTCCACTGTGTTTGGCCATTTCTGTTGGATTGTACTATATGTGCACTATGGAAAGCCTATTGTGCAACACTATCTTGAAAATAGAAGACTTGAAGGGAGCGGAATTGCATTAATGGTCGAACTTCTCCTTCTTAGAAAGGTAATTTCGAACTCATTTTGCAATTAATAGTGGAACTTCCTCATAATTATAATTTGATTCTAAAGTGTTTTTTTTGTTTGTTTGGATATTTAGTGTGGTTGTAGTGCAACTTATAGGTTTTTATAAATTGAGCAGTACTACGAATTGTCAATTCATAGGATTTACAAATCAAGCTCTTTAAAGTTTATTTTAATTAGTTTTTGCTACTTTTGGTGGAAGAAATTCATTCATTTACCCATAATAACAAGTAGTAACATATATTGTTTTTTTTTTTTGCAAAACAGGTTTTTGGGGCAGCAACAAATCAAAGGTAACGGGTCAACAAGTGAGAATGCAAATATAAGTAGATCTTTCTGAAGGTAAGGATGAGTTTTGAACCAGTTGAAAATATCAAATGGGAGTGTCTGTATTTATTTATTTTATATGATTTTATGAACAAACAATTTTGGTGCTCAAATGGTAGTGTAGCAAAATGCATAGACTTTGGCCTATGTATACTGCGTTAGATTAGTTTTGCGGTAGTTTTATTAGCACGTTGAATTATTTGTTCATCAGTTACATTATGTTTTTATTGGATAACGTACTTACATTTTAGTTTACATTATGTTGGTGACGTGGTGTCTTTTTAATTTCGATGAAGTCGATTATTCAATTGGGTACTTGGTTTCCAAAATTCTTTGTTTAGTTATAACTGGAAGGTTGATATCCATGTGTACATGTGATAGGTTCTATTTATTGAAATTCCACAAGAAAGTATGTTTTTTCCATTACTGATCTCTGTTGTACAGTAACTTGAATATGTTACTAAACAAAGGAACAGATCTATTTTCAGAAATCTCATCAGTAACAGGTAGTATTCATAGCAGAGCATGTGAAAGTGCGGTGAGGCAGTAATTGGGTATTCAACGATACATTTTTTTAATTCTAAATCAATTTGAATAGCCAGCTAGACGTAGGCACGGATTATTTTAGTTACATATCTTTTCTTAGGTTTTTTTAGTGTCTTCCCTTTCCTAATTCATTGTACTTGGAACATAAATTTTTTGTTGTTGTCTTCGTTCATTTGGACATTGTTTTTACATATGGGATTACATGGCGCACGAATCTTGAGGAATGTTTTCTTAAGTGGGTTTTAATGATCTATTACCAGATGATTCCTCTCTGCCTCACATTTGGTGTCCCAAGCCACAATCAACTTTAGATAACAGGTTAGTATCATCGTCAGTGGTTATTAGGGTTTTCAATTTTATAATTTCTTGGTAATAACACTGTTACAAAAAATTTATTCGTCTCTAAATGTCTCTTTCTTTCTTAGTGAATCCACTTAACTTCCTGCTCATGCAGATAGGAAATATTGTATTACCCAGCCAGGAAATATGCTCCCCACCGGTAGCAGGGTCAGGTCCAGATCTCACAAAGCCTAAGCAACAACACGTACACTGCAGCGGCTGAGCCGTTGTAGTCTCATGAATATTTGATGGGTTAAAATGATTTGCATTCCAGCAGATAGGTTATGTTGACATGAATTGCGTGAAATCTTGAATTATGTACTTTTCTCTGATGAACATAACAATGGTAGGCTGGATTGATTTTGATGATGTTTCAGTATCTAGGATTTTAAGTTAGTTGTTTTTGCAGACAACTAATAATGTAAAGAGTGATGTTCATGTAGAATAAATCAAATTCTTTGTACAAGAAGGCATCAGCATCAGTAAGGAATTTGTTGGTTAAGCAACCCAATCTTATGTGGAACTTTCTTTTGGCTGCGATGGTCTGAAACTTAGACTTGAAATAAACTCAAGGATTTTTAACTCAAAGACAAGCACAACTACTCAGCTAATAGACTCCATCAAATACTCAATATTTTACTTGGTTGGCATTTAAAGACTTTGTAACTTTACTATTCCAAAAGTGATGATTATTTTTTGTTATTGTATCGCTTTCCTTCTTCTTCTTATCTCAAACCTTTTGTACCTCTTCCTTTGATCAATAAAGAAGTACTCTGCAACAAAAGGAGGAAAAAAAAGAAATTCTTAAAGTAAGACGTAAACAACAGTGTAACCAACAGACTGGCATGCACGTGCCGTTACGGCATGGGTTAAGCCCTAGTAAATATCATAAGAAAGAGTTTAAACAAAATGAAGAGAAAGACACTAATCCAGATTGCGGTAAAAATCCTCAGCAATCTTAGATATTGATTCAGCTAGGTCAGGATGAACTGCCACTGCATGAATCAATTGTCTCTCTAAGCACTCGTTTCTTGAAGAAGACGAGTGACTTCAGGATTGGCAGGTTTCTTCATTTTGTTAATGTTTGTCTGACTTAAAAAAGAAATGGAGTACCAGCGCAAGTCCTAGACTGAACAATCTTAAAATGACTACAGATTCGTCTAATGAGGCATAGAAAACCAGGATTTTTCTTCTGTGAGACTATGTGAATCATTTGACGAACAATTAATCCACAGAAATCAACCTTTTCACCAGAAACAAGATGGTACACCAACTCAGCCAGAGTTCTGCTCCAAAGATTTTTGTCGAGAGTACTTGGTATTAAGTTAGCCATAGCCAGTTTGCCAAAAATCTTCAAATGAAAGCTTATGTTATCCAAAGGGAGTTTTCTCTCAACCCAGGGAACATTCTTACCTAGGAGCAGTTCAGAAAACTGATTCTTATTTGGTCTTTGACCTTCTGGTTGAGGAACATCAAAAAAAAGATATAAAGGTAAGTCTAACAACTCATCTATAACACCACGGTTAACCTCAATCGGTGTTCCTTTGACCAGATTCTTGGAAGAGCAGTCGGTATTGTTGAGTGAATAAAGATTAGCATAAAATTCACAGGTCAATTCAGGATGTGATTCCCCCAAACCTTTATGAATATCACCCCATACAAATTGGTCCATGAATGTTTGAAATTCTGGTTCTTTAACCGACCGATCATATACTCTTTCCATGACAAAGTGACCACAAGAGAGTTTATTATATTTGTCCCTGGCAGAGATGTTGATAAATCTGATTTGACGGCTCGCATCGAAGTAAGGTTGTTGAACGTCTATACCAACATCATCATCAACAAACTCATCATCACTGTCAAACAACCTCCTGCCTGAACTAGAATGGGTACCCGAACTCTCACCACGATTCAATCTTTTCCTAGACGCCATTAAAAAAACGGAGTGAAGAAGAACTTACAGAGTACGTGAATAGTTGTCAATGGTGAAGCTCCGGAATGAGGGAATTAAGGATACTCTTGTCAAAGGATTTCTTGTTGTCAACAAGGAGACAAAGAAGAAAAGAAGAATTTGAGAGTTAGCAAACTCTTGGGAAACTTTTTCGTACTCGAACTACAATGAATAAGAGGTGAAACGAATGGAGTGAGTTCTTCCTATTTTATATATCTCAAGGTAGTACATGAACCGTCACAACACATTTTGTACACGGTTCATACATGGCCAAAGTACTTGAACCGTACGTGTGCGACAATGACTCGTTTGATTTTTAAATACCATATTTTTACAAATATGAGAAAGAGACTTGGAGCAAGGCTCAACAACCCTTTAACGACACTTCATTGTGAATACAAGAGGAGAACTCCCTTGAACACCATGACACCAAGAGAGAGTTTCTTTCCAACAACTCTTACAGTTTCCAGTATTGAGAGAAACCCAAGGAACTGTCTTTACAAGTTTTTCAAAGAATTTAGAAAACACACAAAGTAAATTGTGTTCCTGATTTCTTTGTTTCCAACTTATAAGACTCGGTTTCTGCAGATAGTGTTTAGTACTGCGAAGGGAAACTCCTTTGACAAAAAGAGACGTCCTAACCTCTTCATAAGAGTAGATAATACTACTATCATGATAGTAAGTATCCGGAATTGAGCAATGAATTGATTCATGCTTTGAGGTGATACACTCAGATGACTGAGATTTAAACTTCTCTTGTAATTCGTTTAGTTTGTTATAACTAATTGGATTACGCGGAGGAGGAGCACTGCTCTCACTGATTAGTAAATCATTATCAACCTCAACACAAACACAAACATTATTCATCACAACTTGATTTATCCTGTCAAGAGATTCTTGTTCATTCTGGAGATATAAATCAACATCAGAAGATAAGTTTTCAAGTTTCTTTTCAATTCCTGAAAAAACTTCAAGGGATTTTAAACCTGGTGGAGGTCTAGATAGAATTTCCTCTGTAGATTTTATAAGTCAGTCATTGAAGAGAATTCTGGAATCCCTAGAACTGGTGGTGCATTTATTGAGATCGCACTTCTGTCCATATTCAGATCGCTACAAACACAGACTTATGAGGTCTTGAACGTGTTTGCCTGCTCTGATACCAATTGAAAAAATGGGGGTCTAACAACCTCACCCAATATTTCTCTTAGAAATATGTATGGACTAAGTCCAATGTACTTTCAAGAGAATCAACTAGACAGTCAGACTCAATCTTAAGAAAAGTATATCAAAGAGTTATATCTCAATTTCTCAATTCAATCCGCAATTAAACAAATAGTAATTTGCGAGCCAGATTGAATATAAGAGAAATTACTTGAACGGTATACCAAAGACCAATGTTCAAGGATCAATCAATTTCAATCAACAACCAAAGGTTGGATTTTACCAATTGATCGATTCAATGCACAACCTGTGATATTTCAATTGTATAACAAAATATAATGCGGAAAGGAAATAGCACAGACACCAGAAGTTTTGTTAACGAGGAAACAACAAATGCAGAAAAACCCCGGGACCTAGGACAGAGTTGAACACTACACTGCATTAAGCAGCAACAGACACTAGCCTACTACCAATGAACTTCGGACTGGAATGTAGTTGAGCCCTAATCAATCTCACACTGATCAAGTTAAAGTTGCGTTCCTTACGCCTCAAGAACCATGCCGGATTCTGCACACTTGATCCCCTTAGCTGATCTTACCCACAACTAAGAGTTGCTACGACCCAAAGTCGAAGACTTGATAGATAAATCTGTATCACACAGAAAAGTCTATTGAATAGATAAATCTGTCTCCCACAGAAATACCTACGAGTTTTTGTTCCGTCTTTTGATAAATCAAGGTGAACAGGAACCAATTGATAAACCAGACATATATTCCCGAAGAACAACCTAGTATTATCAATCGCCTCACAATAATCTTAATCGATTAACGAAACAAGATATTTTGGAATCACAAACGATGAGACGAAGGTGTTTGTGACTAATTTTATATCTTGCCTATCGGATATAAAATCTCGAGCAAATCTTAAATAAGATAGTACTCAATCACGATAGAAAACAGCAAGATCAGAACACGCAACTACAGAGAAAATAGTTGGGTCTGGCTTCACAATCCCAATGAAATTTTTAAGTCGTTAACCTACAGGGTTTCGTGAAAAACCTAAGGTTAAAGGAGAATCGACTCTAGTCGCAACTAGTATCACACAGGAGGTGTGGGTATTAGGTTTCCCAGTTGCTAGAGTTCTCCTTTATATATATTTCAAATCAGGGTTTGAAATCTAAGTTACCTTGGTAACAAAGCATTCAATAATCATCGTTAGATGAAAACCTGATTAGATTCAAGCTAATATCTTTCAACCGTTAGATAGAACTTAGCTTGTTATACACAAATGAAATGTACCTTCATTTAGGTTTGAGTAACCGTACCTAAACGTGTACACTTAGTCGGTTCAACAATAGTTAACCAGTGTTAGCCATATGAGCAGTTTCATATCAATCTTATTCATCTTCACTATAACTAGTTCAAATGACTCAAATGAAACTAGTTAGAGAGTTGTTCAATTGCTAAGATCTCATATAAGTATACAAGACACAATTGAAGCAAAATCGATTTTGATTCATGAACATCATAGCCACGGTTTGCAAAAGATTGCATTCCTTATAATATAAATGTTTTAGTTCATGAACAAACCGATTTTAGATTGTAACCTACTTAAGTATGCAAAAGGGTACGCATACCTAAGTAGCCGGACCAAGTTTGGTTACGCCAGTACGCGTACGGACACACATACCAATTCACACTTCCAAACTCCAGCAGAAATTCACGGAACCCAAACTTTCGCCAGTACGTGTACGCATACCTTAGTTCCAAACTTCCAACAACCAACCAGTACGCGTACGGGTGCGCATACTTAGGTTCTCGGTTTTGGATTTTACACAAATGTAAATACACACTATGTTTATATCCAAACATGGTTACTTGTTCTAAACTCTCATTTCAATCATTGAATCTTTCTTAGAGGATGACAATAGTTGTTATCTAGCATTAAAGCGATTTTCAAGTTATTGAAATAATCAATATGACTTTCGTCAAGAGCAAAGATGAACTTGGTTAAAGCGAAAGATTACCAGCACATATTTCGAGAAATAGATAAGTGAGTTAAACTCAGCTCAAAATAGCAAATGTGTATAATTTAAGTCTATATAGCAATACGACTTTTGTCTCAAATAGGAGATAGAATAGATAGACTTTTGAGTGATAGATAAGTTCAAGTCTCCAGATACCTTTTGTTGATGAAGTTCCACAAGTTCCCTTGAGTAGTTTTTCTTCCTTCATTCGATGAACTTCGTGGAGTCTAAAGCTCAACTACACTTACTATCCTAATCCGAGACACAACTATAAGTAGACTAGAAATCAAGACTTATAGTTTGGCAACTAAACTTGACAAACAAGCTTGAGATAGCAACGCTTGCGAGTTCGACCGATCAATGCTCTAACATTTAGCCACTATGCTCGCGTTGGGAAAACACACTTAGTCGAGTACCCAAGCTCATAATAATGATTTGGGTCCAAAAAATTTGGGACAATAGTTGAAATTAGGATTGGTAGATAATGATGTTTGGTATTTCGGATTAGCTTGTAAAAACATATTCCAAAATTAACTTTGCATCCGTTATCGTTGAGGGCTTATGTAAGAAAAAATGAAGTCCAAAGTGTAAGATATGAGAATAACAATGTAAGTGGATTGGTTAAATATCTCAACCTCGTTTCTCCTTTTTCACTAAATAACCCCAAATTTAACCCCTCGGTAGGATATGAAACATGAAGATCCAAACACGGCCAAGAATAACAATGTAAATGGATTAGTAGGGGTGAGAGACGTTAAAATCCTTGGATTTGGTGTCATCCACTCCCAACACGTTTAAATCATGGGGTTAAATTTTTATCCATATCCGATCCATTATTCGTGGGTCTAGCATCCACGAGTGGATAAATGAATGATTTGGGTGCGGATGGGTCCGCGGATCTGTACTAAAATATTTATTTAAGTAAGATAAAAACTAAACTAATAAAGAATTATTTAATTAATAATTTATAACATCCTAAGTCAGTCATCCTTAGATAAATATATACTTACATATTTGACTAAACCCTCTCCACGATCTATTAGCATCATGTAAAAGTTAAATTTCTGTAAACGAATAATACGAAGAAGATATGCTACTAAGTATAAGTTACTATGTTTCACACCTTGTACCTTGCAAAATTTTAAATAAATCCTTAACCTAGCAGGTGCGAACGTTTAATAGAATACACTCGCATCGATCTAATATTTAACAGTTGTTCTACACAGACGTGTAAATGAACTATACAAAAATTGTCCCCTCACATGGGAGCGGGTTCCGCGGATCAGGGAATTAGAAGGGGTGGGGTCATTGAAAAATCTGTGAGAATGACAGTTTTTACATGGTTTTTCATGCGGTTTATTTTGTTTTAGGAGAATTATAGATGAAATAGAGAAAGATAAGAGGAATGAGAAGAACAATCTTATTAGGAGATTAGAATAGAAGCATTGCATAGTATCCTTCATATACAACCCTAATTATCTAGTTGGACCACACATCCATGGGCCGTAGGCCCTGTAACACTCCCCCTTGTGCGGTTCAATAACAAAACAAAACTTTATAGATAGTGCTTCACATATAGTTCTTCAAATGTCGTTCTCCTTGATGACTTGTGTCGAAGTCCATTGCCTCATTAAAACTTTGATAAGGAAAAACCCAGTGGGACACAACCTCGGCACAACTCTTCACATGTTGTCTCGTATTTTACATGTAGTTCATCACATGCAATATGATCTTCAAAGATCGACGAGTCTAAGTTAATTGCCTCGTTAAAACTTCGTCAGGGAAACCCAAAGGGACAAAACCTTAACTAAAGAAAAAGAGTACAATATTACGCAAACGTAGAACATAGTTAGACTCGAATATGTTGCCTCATTAAAACCTTGACAAGGAAAACCCAGTGGGACAAAACCTTGATGAAGGGAAAAGAATACAACGTGACATATGCAAGTAAATGTGATCTGTTGCAGATGATCACTTTGCTTCATTGAAGTTGACTAGTTGCTTCACAACTCCTAAGGCAGAAAATCCTCGTGGGAAAGACAATAGCCTTAGCTGGGAAATTACATTCCCGTTATTTGTTGTTGTCTCATTAAAAACCTTGTCGGGTAACAAAATCCTATAGGAAAAAGAAACCTTGGTGAAGGAAAATAGTTCAACACACTATTAGATGCTCCCCCGATTCAGACAATTTTCATTAGTCTAATGCAGTCAGAATAAGTTTATCACACTTTACTTTGGTGACTTTAATGTTTATAAGACCTTCTTGTTGATTCTGGAAGTTACGTTGCTTAACAGACTACGGTGTTTCATTTCTTTAATTCAGATATTTTCAGTAATATCAACGTGATCTTCATGTCTTCATGTCTTTAACGTTCAACATACTTGATACTTTTAGTGTTGTCTCGCTAAAAACCTTGTCGAGTAACAAAACCCTTTGGGAAAAACTATTCTCGATCGAATGGAAAAAGAGTACAACACAACTTCAATTTCGAAGTAAAATATGTCAACATCATATCCTTGGATCCTCCCCCTGATGTCGGCATCCCTCCCTGATTACTTTCAGAGCTATTCCAGACAGTTCCTTTAGTCATGTACTTTTCGAAACTGAATATCGGTAATGTGTCTACCATATCCCCTCCTGATTACTTTCGTTGGAGAAGAGATTATTATTCCTTCATAATCAAAAACTTTTGGATTGCACTTTCATTAGCATTCATTTTTATGTATTTGTAGGGATAAAACAAATTTATGTCAATGGTTACTTTTAAGTACATGATTACATTCACTATACCATTTCAATGACGTTGCGTTGGCGCTGAGCTATATCTAGCTAACAAGTTCCCTGAGGATGAATTTTTTTATCGAGTACATTATTACACTAAGTACAACAATGCGTCTGTTGTACTTAGATATGGGAATTTCATCAACCAACACATCTTCGTCATCTTCTTTTAGACGAAATGGTCACTTACTTACATTTGAACCTCGACTAATCATGAGAGTGCTATCAGGATGCATGTCTTTATTAAATTGCCTGAAAACTTTAGACATATGCAAACTTGTGGAATAATATACCACAAGCTCAATATTCGGTCGAGCTTTCCCCAGACTTTTTATCTCAAATTCGGATTTCAAATAGCTTTTTAGGTCTCTTATTACATCAAGAGTACCATCATGTCTGTACCATCGATATAAATAGCTACAATTCCAAATCAGGAACTTTCTTGTGAATAC
Organism: Papaver somniferum; assembly: GCF_003573695.1. Taxonomy (NCBI): domain Eukaryota; kingdom Viridiplantae; phylum Streptophyta; class Magnoliopsida; order Ranunculales; family Papaveraceae; genus Papaver; species Papaver somniferum. The sequence continues at coordinate 105,656,196 of NC_039365.1, forward strand.
GCAAGGAAAAATACCTTACTTGTTTATCCCCTCCAAATCAAATAGTCACTTAGGCGGGTATACCACATCCGCTTGATTGCTTCAATCCATAAGTGAGCGTTATATCTAACTGTAAACGCGGTCTGTGGTTTAGAGTCACTTAATTTGGGAAACAAAAGTCTATCAAGTACTTTTGTAAATATCTGTTATCTCTTGATTCTTTCAGAGATATGTAACAACCGTATACTGCATTTCAAGTCCTTTTGAAATTACCAGGCTAACTAAGTAGCAGAACGCTATAACGTTCATTACAAGAGAACAATTCCAGGGCTTTGTGAGAAACCTCGCACCACAAGGCGAGTCTTTATCCTCTAAGACTGCTTTCTTCTCATTATGCTCTGTGACAAATTAATCATGTATGTCCAATAGGCTTTACACTTGGTTAGTTAGCACTACCACACCAAATACCTGTATATTTGTCAAAGAACTAAGTTCTACCTGGATTGGGTAGGCCAAATATGCTATTTATTTGAAATGAATCAAAATAAAGCATGGTTCGATATCATTGTGCTCTATATTTGGAGCAACTATTTATGGATTGTATCATCATTGTGTACGCATGATCCTTTCATTGACTCATATGCATTCTCATAATCCGTAAGGATTTCATTGTTCTCTAGAATCATTTAAAACTTCGGAGGTCCTTGTTGATGGTGGTTTTTAGCTTAGGGTTAAAATTGTAAAACCTTGCATCTGATGTGACGTCACTCTGTAAGGAAACCTAGACATGAGTGTCAACCTCTTCACTGACATATTTATTGAGCCGTTCAATATATTTACATGAAATTTATCCAGACTGGCGCATATAGCAACAACCCCAGACGCTCTGTAAATTTCGGCGCCTTGCCTATATTGCTTATTAATATAAGACTCACTGAGTACTTTTCCTATGTTATGTTCCCCGGCAGAACCCTTAATATAGGTATGGCATGACGAATTTATGTTCACTCGCAGCAGAGTAACACGGATTTCCAAGTACCAAAGTTAAGTCCCTTGCACAAAATGCTCAGACAGAAAGCACACTGCACTCTGTAAATAAGGAATTTTGTGGCAGCACACAAAATCCAATTAATTTTTGTGATAACTCACAAAACTCATGAACCTGACTAATTTGCAAAATTAGGGTTTTGCGCCCTGCGCAATATACTAGACCTCGTTGGTCGAAATTACGCTTAAGCAACTAAGCAATTGATCCACCGCGGATTAATGGGTGCAGAGTCCCGCCCAAAATCAGAAAGTAAAGAGTAACGGAGCCGCAGAGAAGGAGCAACAATGAAGCGTAGCCATGCCACAGGCCAGCCGACGCCACTTGGCCACTCCCCATGTTACCTAACCGGTCCTTACTCTTTTGTCGACCAATCAGGTCGCTTTAAACCTGCCACACTCTCATAAGTCATGGCTGGGACCGTACTTGCCGGCCCTATTCTCCATCGACCAATCAGGTCGCATTAAACTTGCCACGCGTACCAAATAGGTAGCCACGTCCATGCTTGGCCGACCCCCTACTTTCATTGACAAATCAGGTTGCTCTAAACCTGCCACAGCCTTAAAAGAGGTGGAAATTGTGTCAAGAGGTCGCCATACTAAGTTGGCTTTCCAAAACCATGCCAACATGCTAACGGCATGCCAGACATGCCAAAACAAGCATGCTAGCCAAACGGCATGCCAAACATGCCAAAACAAGCATGCCAGACGCACATGCCAAACACGCCACTTATCGCGGAAGCATGCCAAAACTTGCCAACCCACTCTCCGTGCGTGACCAGCTTCACAACGGATTTCAATTTGGCTAGCCTAAACCCTAGGCACGGCCATGCTCTAGTGGCGGTGGAAGAAACCCTAATTTGTAATCGTGGCACAAAACTATGCCACCTCGGGCCCGCAACATGCCACAAGCCGTACGGACTTAGGAAACCCTAAAAAAGGCGCCACACCATAGCCACCCGTGGAAATATTTGATCTTGTGGCCGTTTCTACATGGGGGCCTTATATGACTCCTCCGGCATGACTTTGGCATCGTTTGTATAAATTCCATGCCATGGCCTCCTACCGCATGTTACATGCCATATATGCTAATTAGGGTTTCGACATGCCAAACCCTAATTTAGGCAAAGTAGCCGCGCCAACCGAGCCAAACAATGTTCCACAGAACATGGGGATCAATGTGGCCATTGAAACTGATGTTTCCACACCACGTTTGAGTCTAACATAAACGTGCCAAAATTCCAGTGGACATGGCTACGCCAGGCACCATCGTGCTGCTGACATGCACAAACTATGCCAGCCATTCCACCGTGCCACTGGCATGCACGGACTATGCCATCCATGCCGCAATGTCGCTGGCATGCGCTAAAGGCGCCATTGTGCCACTATTAGGCGCCAACAGAAGGTAGTCATAATCAATGGATACCCTTCCTCATGAGATGCAATCTCATCCATCCAAGTTTGCCACCGAACTGACAGACTTGTGGCAACTTTTAGGCGACCAGCCGCCTAAATCTAGTGGTCATGGCTACGCCAGGCGTCTCTTGCACCACCGTTCCACTGGCATGCACGAGCCATGCCATCCATGCGCACTGCCACTGGCATACACCAAAACGCCATTGTGCCATTATCAGGTGCCAACACAAGGTAGTCATAATCAACGACTACCTTTCCTCATGAGATGTGATCTCAGTCATCGAAGTTTGCCACCGAACTAACAGACTTGTGGCAAATTTTAGGCGACCAGCCAAGACGAGCCTAATAGCATCACATGCTATTTCCTATGGCAAGCCTCTTGATTTTAACTTGCCACACGTAGCAGAGTGCTACATGTTTTCCACGAAAACACTCGAGACATCAAACATGTCACAAACCGAGGGATACTCATCAGGGTATTGGTCTGGCGGTTTACAGCGTGCGGCGTGCAACACGCCCGTTACAAGAAAGTGTCATAAAGTGGGGCGGTTAGTAATGGCAAGCAGTAATGGTGTAAACGGATCCTTCATTATGGAAGCATAATTCCTGACGTTACACGTTACTCCACTCTTCCACCACTCAATCGTTTTCCACTTCCTACGAGGCCAGGGTACGTTTTATTATGACTTGTGTAAATAGGTTTCACCTATTTCCACCAGACAACAAGTTTCGATCGGAGAACAACATAGTATCCGGAAATCACCTGGTAGTTTTCCATTCTGCTAGCCAGTTCTACTTTCTGATACAAGTCATAAACAACCACACCTTCAGGATCAACGATTCTGGTCTCAACACTTTCTTCGCTTCCCTCCCTAAGACCAACCCTTCTCCTTTACTTTGTGACCGAAGCAAGCCTGAAACGGCCATTTCTTGGTTTAGGCCAGGATTGTACAGATTGATATCTCGAATCAAAATTACTCCCATGCAGTGCATTGTTTAGGGTCTAGACTCGTTTCTCATCCACAGACACAAAATTACCAAAACCGACAGAAGCAGTTTTCACCTACAAAAAGTCCTCCAGTTTGATTCATGGAAATATTTAGAGACAATCTTATGAGATGATTTCTGATGATATAAATAAGTTATGCCTTACTCACCCACTTCCTTTCTAGGTGAGCATTGATCGAACCAAGTGGTCTCTCCAACTTCCTTTATGGATCCACGGCCTCAGCCACACTTCAACTGAGTGTAGTTGCAACACCTTAGTCTATGGTGTATATCCCTTATTGAGGATTTGTAACTTTGCAGGTAGGTTTGCAGCTGGTATGTGTGATCTCATCACTTTGGTAACATCAGTGTACATTCTGAAAATCGAATATTCTTTATCACTTCACATTTACATTTGTGGAGTACAAGAATCAATATGAGACACAGTGGGAACACATCACGACAATTCCTGTCGTTCCCTTAGAAAATATTTTTTCTTATCTCCCCTAACGACGAGAAGACTGTCTCATTAAAGTGATAACCCGCAGATTTAGCGGTAAGAGATCTCCTGCCAAAAGTTAAAAAATGCGGATAACTGTTGGGAACTCATTTCCAACATAACTACTTAACAGTTTTGAAGACCCATCATAGTACGATGCGGAGTCTTAATGGCATATATATAGTGCAACCAAAAATGCGTAAGAATACGAATGTCAGGCTTAAATCCAGTTACCAACTGGTACGCAGAAAAGGTTGACTAATATTGGGTTCGAAAAACGAATTAAGTAAGATGTGTGTAATATTGCATATCTCCAAAGCAATAAAAGATAGGTTGGTATGCATAACCTATTCCTTAGGCACCATCTGTAACCTTTGATGGTAGCCTCTGCGAGACCATTGGGTATAAGATACTCTATATTGATCCTATTAAACATGCAATATTCATCAAGTTCTTTTGATGTAAATTTTCTAGCATTAATAAGGGTGGTGAGCCTTTGCACTTTGTATTGTGTAATATGTGTTATGATTTTTTAAACGCAAATTTCTTGGGAACTATAACTAGTCCAAAATGTCAAAACATTCACCAGAACCATAAGTCACTTTAATGGTCCGCATTCTGTATGAATATTTTTAAATTTCACCTTGTTATCTTTGTAATATGGATTGTTTACCATTTGCATCTTAGGATGGTCTCGATCCTGTTTTACTGAAGACTTTGTGAAATGAGTGATATGTTATCTTACTTAAAAGCATAATGGGAAGGGGGTTGTGCATCTAGTTCTTTATAGAACACTTATTGAGAGATCTGCCATCATTTCGTATTATGTCAATCTTTTTCCCGTTTTTGTTCACTCAAATAAAGTGATGTTCGTATGAGTCCTTTCAAAACGATCATCATTTCATAACCAAAGTTAATTTATGGTTATTCCCAAAGCCTGTATGAGTCGATTCCCAACATTTCATCGTCAGAGTCAATATGGATTCAATAATCAAAATACTAGTGATTTACATTTCACTAAATTGACTCATAAATTTCTTTGAGAATATGCTTCCTTCCACATTCATTAAAGGTTATAAAATATGTAATCAATTATATTCTCATCACTGTGAGTTTCCATATGATATCCACTTGCATGGATTTCTTTGGAATTTAACAAGGTGTGATTAGCTCTCGATATATATTGATCTTCCGTGAGGTCTTTGTTCTATCTTGAAAACGAATTTTGAGCAGTGTTGCGCTCTATGATCTAATCCTCGTTGTCACATTATAAGGAAATAGTTGAACAACTAGTTTAAATTCCTTAAGCTAGTGGAAGAAAAACAACTATGAGTTAGACATTTGGGTCTTGAGAGTTTTAATAAGTGGTGTGGCCTTATTACGTAATAAAAGTGGGATTCAACTCAAGTACTTTAGACTGGATATATATTACATTTCACACAATATATCTCAAGTGCTTTAGAGAATTTATGTCTCGTGTTTTCATTCCATAGGTGCAGATATTGAATCTAGTTCAACTGAATAAGATAGTCAATTGGCCCGGCAAAGTTCTTGTTGCCATTAAAGTTGATGTGAAAATTGGTTGCTACTATGATACACACATTACATTGTATATATCAACACCTATGACCAGGTGCATTTCCAACTCTTTCATTTATGATGGGAGCTAGAATCACATCTTAGCTTCATCACATATTCAGTTGATACCTGTACTCTAGTGTCATTACTAGGGGGGATACATCTTTGTCGTCTCATGATATATATGTTCATTTTCACATGCTTTATATGAGTCGGTACGTCTAACCTTTATTACCTCGGGGTTCTTTCCATTTTCAATTTTTGCTATATTTAGCTTAATTTGAGAAATTTATTTATCTCAATAGGCCAAGAGAATCTCACTACACATGTCAACCACTTCTTTTAGATTGAATATATTACTAAAATAGTTCTCTTGTTGTCATACTTCAACATATACCGGTTCATTAGTATCATGGATGAAGTAAAGAAATGGAATTTTTTTTTGACTCATATCATCTTTTGTGAGTTCTTCCACAAAAAAATTGGAATACATGTGATTTTATTTGCAACGTATCTTTTGAAAATACCGACTCTTTAATAGTTGAGCAAGTGGATTACATTCCACGGAATATTCAAATTTAAGGAGAAAATATCAAGTACGCAATAATGGTCGAAGTACTTATAACCCCAAATAAATAAATTTGAATCGAGTTGGTACAACCAAAATTGAACAAAAGACACCATTCAACTATAGCCCATATCATATTCAAGAGAACAAAAAAGCATTAATTAAGACCAAAATTCTTAATGATCGAGATCAACAATCATAATTTAAATTGACTGTTTATATGATGTGGACTTATCTTAAGACAAAAATAATCAAAATTAGGCATGTTGTGTAAAAACAAATAAATAAGCCTAGCAAATATTCAATGTAAAAACCCACGTTATAGTTACATACCTCATACTTTGGTTCTTACTATGTATATACGAAACCGGAACATTTTTGGTACCGCGCGCCCTCAAAACAGAACAGAACAGGCCATGCCGTAATTGGAACTTGGGTCGGAACAGGACAAGACATGATGGACCGGGTCGCACTGGACCAGGACTGGACCGGACCGGGTTAGACTGGACTGGACCGAGTTGTAACGAATCAGACAGCTGGGTCGGAACAGTTCAGAATCAGAAAGCTGTGTCAGAACAATTCAGAATCGGACAAATATGTCAGAAACGTACAGAATCGAACATATGGGATCTGGGACTGGATTTGTTTCTCTTCTCCGTGAAGATGAACAAACAAGAGATTCTTCATCATCCTTTACGGAAACTACAAACGGCCATTCCCAAATCTCAATAAATTTTCACGCCCATAAAACGTGATAAATTTGTATTTATATAAAAATTATAAAACATTATGATCATAATTATAATATAAGGCAGTAGCCAAAAATAAAATCAAAAGTATGGGAAGAAGGATATATATATATATATATATATATATATATATATATATATATATATATATGACAAAACAAATCCAACTTATCTGATTCGATTCCAGCGATTTTAACATTAGCCTGATGATAATTATATAAATGCGTTGATGTAAATCATCCATGTGGAGAATTTTTTTTTATCAAATCCAATCTAGCTCTGCGGTATAGTATCGTGCATGATAACGTGTTTTAGGAGAATTATAGATGAAACAGAGAAAGATAAGAGGAAGGAGAAGAACAATCTTATTAGGAAATTAGAATAGAAGCATTACATAATATCCTTTATATACAACCCTAATTATCTAGTTGGACCGCACATCCAGGGGCTGTAGGCCCTGTAACACATTTAGAGTTTTTGAATATTTAATGGAATGTCAAGAATTGATCCATGTCCAATCCACCCATGAGCGGGTTGGGTGTCCACCTGAATCGGATTAGCGGGTGGGCTCACCCCTATGGATTAGTTAGATATTTCAACCCCGTTTTCTCCTTTAACACTGAGTCAGCCCGAATTTAACCCTCAGTACGCTATGAAACATTGAGATCCAAACACGGCCAAAATAGAGAACTCAGAATTAGAATTCATTCTGTGTCTCAGTGTCACACCTGAAGATCCAAACAATGCCTGTAAGTACTTCTCTTATTTAAAATCTGAAAAAATCATAAGCTAGGGTTTGATCAATTACACAGATTTTCTTATGTTGTTGTTGCAGTTGAGAAGATTACTAGAAGTTGAACAACCTGGACCATTGAGATACATAATTGGAGCAGCAATAATGATGGTAGGAGTTGTTTTACCTGTTGGATTCATGATGTTTCGTAACAAACGTGTTCCATCTTCTTCTTCTTACTCCAAACAGACGTAGGTGTGCTTTAATTTTTCTTCCGTTTTGTTTATTTCCCCTATTTTTTTTCTTATATGTTTTTCTCGCAGTTGATTTTGATAAAACTGAGCTGAAACTGGGATTGGTTTTCTCAGGAATAAAGGATTGATCTAAAGAAATTGACAAGACTGATGCAACCAGAAGGAGGAGGACAACAATTTGATCTGTAAAGAAATTTACCAAATTACCACTTTAATATGATTTTGCAAATTTGAGATGTGTTGTTGTTTAGTTAGAATTGTTAGCTGAACAAGAAATTTAGAATTTTGATTCTTTTCTTGGTTTAATGGAATTGAGTTGGAAATTACCACATGCCTATGGTTTTGTTTTGCTTGAATAAAATTTGCCCTGCTCTCTCTACATATATATGATCTTTTCTTGGTGTTACACTCAATTTTCTGATTTTTATCATTTCTATGGAGAATTCATGTTTCTTAAAGTTGATAGAATAATCTCTTGTCAGGTTGTTAAGTTTATTTTGGACTCAGTTGATAGTCTTTTAGAGATCTAATTCTGGGTGACTGAATAGCTACAAGTGTCTAGGCAGTGTAACCACTGAATGATGCCAGAGGGTTTAATTATGTGCTGCAGAGATGAAATTCTGTTCCGGTCATCCCTGATAGACACGGCACATGTTTAATAACCATCAATATGGATGTCTGAGCTTGTCATGTATTGATCAAACAAGCTAAACTAGAAGCAAGAAGCTCACCAGTTATGCATCTTATGATCGAGTTTGTTGTACGTACTAAGCCTGCCTGAATAACCAGTTCTGGGCATCATATGTGCTATCAGTTTTGGTGTTACACTCAATTGTTTGATTTTTGTCATTTCTCTGGAATATTCATGTTTCTTAAAGTAGATAGAATAATCTCTTGTCAGATTGTTAAGTTTATTTTGGACTCAATTGACAGTCTTTTAGAGATCTAATTCTTGGTGACGGAATAAGTATAAGTGTGTAGGCAGTGTAACCACTGAATAAAGCCAGAGGGTTTAATTGTGCGCAGCAGAAATGAAATTCTGTTCCAGTCATCCCTAACAGACACGGCATATGTTTTATAAGCTTCGATGTGAATGTCTGAGCTTTTCATATATTGATTAAACAAGCTAACTAGAATCAAGTAGCATTCCATGTTATGAATCTTACGATTGAGTTTGTTGTTTGTACTAAGCCTGCCCGAAAAACCGGTTCTGGATGTCATATGTCCTATCAAACCATCTGCATTTCAGTTCATTTAAAGGGAAGTTGTACACTCTAATTTGGTGCATAAACTTGTTCTTATTATTAAGAAATAACCTTCCGAGTTCTTTTCTTATTGGTCGAAGTGTAATTGAGAAACCTAGGCAAAGGACAGCCAGATGTTGAGTTGATTTATTAGTTTCATTCTACATTCTCTGTATATATTTTCATTCTAGCATTATACACTTGGGAGAAGATAGATTTGGAGTATATAAGAGATGACAAACGGGAGTGGATAAGTAAACAGGTGAGCTTCAGAGGTCACTGATTTTCCTGTTTTTTTACTTTTGTTGAGTTCCACAGAACAGTCTGATAGTCTGATGATTCGTTTATATTTAGTTAAAGCATGCGAAGTTTAAGTATGACTTGTTTATGTCATGTTAAAAAGAGAAATCTTTCTCCACTGAAAACTGTATCTTTTGCAGCGTTGGACTGTTTTCTCTTGATCTCATTGAGATAAAACACTCCTATGTCAAACTTTGATTTTTGATCTGCTTGCGTCACATTTTGGTGTTGTAAATCTACCTACAAAGTTGTTGTAGTTCCGAAGTTTTACTTGCGCCCATCTCCTGTATGCAATACTCAGTTCTGGGTGTCATATGTGCTATCAAACCATCTGCATTTCAGTTCATTTAAGCAAAGTTGTACTCTAAATTGGTGCATAAACCTGTTCTAACTATTGAGAAATAACCTTCCGAGTTCTCTTCTTGTCGGTTGAAGTATAATTGAGAAACCTAGGGCAAATGGCAGACAGATGTTGAGTTCATTTATTAGTTTTGTTCTACATTCTCTGTAAACATTGTTCATTTAATGGCACTAAACTCTTGGGGAAGATTGATTTGGAGTATATAAGAGAACGACAAACATTGATTTGGAGTGGGCAAGTAAACAGGTGAGATTTTAGAGGGCACTGATTTTCCTGCTTTTTTCTTTTGTTGAGTTAAACAGAACAGTCTGATGTCTTTGTTTATATTCAGTTAAAGTATGAGAAGTTTAAGTGTGACTCGTTTGATGACATGTTAGAAAGAGAAATCTTTCTTTGCTGAAACCTGTAAGTTTTGGAGCATTGGGATGTTCTCTTGATCTCATTGAGATAAAGCACTCCTGCTATGTCAAACTTTGGTTTCGGATCTGTTTGTGTCACATTTTGGTGTTTTGGATCTGCCTACGAAGTTGTAATAGTTCCAAAGTTTTACTTGCGCCCTGTATGTAATACTCCTAAGTGAAACTGTGAATGTGAATGTGCCATCAATGGCAGGAAAGCAAAAACCATTGAATAAATGAAACTGGAGTTCAAGGAGGTTTTACCTAGATATGTGTGTAAAATGGCAATTTATGGCAACCAGAGGGTCATTGAGCGGCCAAACCAGAGGGTCATTGAGCGGCCAACTCTTGGCCGGGCAGTCAGAGTCAGGACTTGGCTGCTGACAAAAGCCTAAGAATTGACTTAACAAAAGATTATTATACGTTTGTTCCATTTTGACGTGCTGAATCAAAGCTATGATCCATTCTGACGTGCTGGATCAAAGCTGTGATGTTTGCTTCACCCAAAACACTTGCCCAGCAAACAATATATGATCAATGTCTCTGACAAGGAATGGTTGTTAACAGGCTTTTATGGATCGCCCTATAAACCATCTAAGTAAACTTAGGAAATTTCTGGAGAAAATTGCAGTAAAAGTTAACCATAAAAAAAATGGCTTGGATGGTTTTAGGAGACTGGAACCAAATCCTAAGTAAGGAGGATAAACAAGGAGGGGAACCTTTTGTTGAAAGTGAAATAGAACCTTTCAAAAGACTCCTTGTTAGATCAGTTCTAGAGGATTTTGGTTTCCAGAGACCTAGATTTACACGGAATAACCATAGAGATGGTAATGAAAACATTCAGGAAAGATTGGATAAAGCTTTTGTTAATGTGGAATGACAAAACCAGTTCAGAGAATCTTCTCTAAATGTTTTAGTTTCAGTTGGTTATGACCATTGTCCTCTTATGGTAAATATGGAGGGACATGAAAAGAACAAGTCCATTTTTTCCAATCTTGTCTGGATTTGATAAATTCTTGTTGGATTAAGGAGAGCTCTAATCCAACAGATTCAATAATTTTCAATCTTCATAATTTGGGTAATCAACTAACTTTTTGGAGGAAAAATGTATTTGGTTTACCAACAAAGAAGATTAGGAAGCTTTTAGCTGAAATAGAAAACTTGAGCAAGCTAACAGTTAGCGCAGGTTCTCAAAAAATGATCAATACTAAAATGTTGAGTTTAGAAAAACTTTACGATACCGAAGAAGATATTGCCAAACAACTATCCAGAGATAATATAGTTTACTTGGGAGAAAGAAACAAAAGGTATTTCCATCTCAAAACAATGAAAAGAAGAAAAAGAAACAAAATAGGTTGTCTATGGAATGATGATTCTAAGGAGATTAAAGATAAGCGGGAAATAGCTAAAGAGCTAAAAACTTATTTTGAAAATCTTTTTAAGGCAATGCCAACTGTGGAAAATGAAAACATTTTCTCTTATCTCTTAGTAGGAGTAACCGAGGAAGAAAATACAACCTTAATGGCTGTTCACACGCATGAGGAAATTTGGGAGGTAGTTAGAAACATGAAACCAAATAAATCATTGGGACCTGATGGTTTCCCGGTGTCTTTTTTCAAATATAATTGGTCCCTGGTTGGGGATCAACTGGTTGGCTTAATTAAGGATTTTTGGATCGAAAAAATTAAATACGAAACTAAATAAAACTTAAAATTTAATACGAAACTAAATAAAACTTTTCTTTTTTCAATCCCAAAATGCAAAGAACCTAAAACGGCTTCTGATTTTAGGCCGATTGGCCTGTGTAATACACCTTACAAAGTGATTTCAAAACTGTTGGCCAACAGAATGAAATGTTTACTTGATAAACTAATTTTGCCTTTTCAATCAGTTTTTCTTTCCAATAAACAGGTTTCAGATAACATTATAGTAGCACACGAGCTAATATACGCAATGAATCATAGGAAAACTAAAGAAAAAGGTTTAGGAGTTAAAATAGATATGTCTAAAGCTTTTGACAGAGTCAGCTGGGATTTTTTAACTACTGTCATGGAAAAAATGGGTTTTTGCAAAGATTGGTGTACCCTAATCATCCAATGCATATCAACTGCATCAATTGCAGTTCTTCTAAATGGCTGTGCAGGAGATTATTATTTCAAACCTACAAGAGGATTAAGACAGGGGGATCCATTGTCCCCCCAACTTGTTCCTTATTTGTATGGAGGTTTTTTTCAAGATTCTTAATATCTAAAGAAAATTCAAAGGAAATTCAAGGTTTAAAAATAAATACGAATAAAACTCCAATCTCCCATCTTTTCTTTGTAGACGATTGTCTGATTTTCACAAAAGCAAATTTGCAAAGCTGCAAAAATTTATTAAATGTTATTCATGATTTTAGTATGGTTTCAAATCAAATGGTAAACTTTGAAAAGTCAGGACTTTTCTTTAGTAAGAAGATACACCATAAGCTGAAAAAAATGATGTCCAAGTTGTTGAAAATTAAGAAAATAGATATCAAGGACTCTTGTCTAGGAGTGCCTCTGTTTATCGATAAACCAAAACTAAAAACTTTTGACTTCATAGTGAGCAGAATGGAAGAAAGAATAAAAGATTGGAAAAGCAAGATTCTTAGCCAACCAAGTAAACTGATACTCAACAAATTAGTTTTGTCTGGTATGTCAATCCACCAAATGGGATGTTTTAAACTCCCAAAAATGATTACTGCTAGAATAAATTCTATCCAATGTGCTTTTTGGTGGGGAAAAAATGCTAATGCTAAAGGGAATTATATAAAATCCTGGAAGTATATGTGTAGACCAACCTCAATGGGAGGTTTGGGTTTTAAAGACGCAGATAAAATGAATCAAGCTATGTTGGCTAAGATTGCTTGGAGAATAATCTCTGAACCTAATTCTTGGTGGGTTAAGATGTTTAAAAAAAAGTACTTCAAAAAAAAAAACTTTCTTGGCTTTAAAAAAGGTTGTGAAATCTTCTTGGATGTGGAACTGCATTGTTCAATGGGCTAATTTAATTCATAAGTATACTTGTTGGGAGGTTGGAGATGGTCAGTCAATTAATACATGGACTGTCCAATGGATACCTGATCTACAAATCACACTAGATCAAATTGTTTCTGAAAGAAACATTTATTTAACACTTATATCGGAGTTGATTAATCCCGATATTAATAAGTGGAACCAAGAAATCATAATTGCTTCCTTTCCTCATATTATTGCTCAAACTATATTGAATATTAAACTGTTTGTGGATATGAATGATACCTTAAATCAGGATAAACCTAGATGGAAGTTAACTAGGAATGGCATCTTCACAGTTAAATCTTTATATGATAGGTTGTGTGGTAAACATGAAGGAAACACGGGGACTGGAATTTTTTGGAAGAAATTATGGAAAACTCAGCTGCCACAGAGAATTAAATTGTTTCTCTGGAAATATATAAATTGTGCATTTCCAGTAACAGAAATACTGGGTAGACATATGCATGATGTAGACAACATATGTATTTTCTGTAATGATAAAATAGAATCTGTTCATCATCTTTTGTTTGACTGCTGGTATGCTAAATCAATTTGGATGCAGCCACCTTTTTCTGGTGGAACTACTAAATACAGTAAGAAATTCTTTCATTGATCATTTCAGTTTGTGGCAATCACAGGGACACAAGGTGGTAGAGATTAATGCTACAAAATGTTGGTTTATCTGGAAAGAGAGGTGTAATAAGATTTTTGAGGAAAAAAATGTTTCTTCTTTACAAACTTCTATTATGATTCAGAGACATTTAAACTACTAGAGCTGTAATACAAGAAACATGATAACAATTAATGATTGTCCTGCAATAAAGCAAATGCAGAATGTCCCTTGGAATTGCCCTGAACAAAATTGCTTTAAGTTAAATTTTGATGCTTCTTGGATTTCAGAAACAGTTTATGCTGGCTTTGGTCTAATCCTGAGAGATGATGCAGGAAATGGAAGAGCAGCTAAATCGGGAGTATTCATTGCTGCAAGTGCAGAAAAAGCGGAAGTTTTAGCTCTTCCGCAGGGAGCTAAGTGGGCCAAAGATGCAGATTTGACACACTTCTGGATGGAAGGGGACTGTGAAAGGATTGTGAACTTCATCAAAGGAAAGGCAACAATGATGAATTGGAGGAACCGGAGTATTGTCAAGGAGGCAATGCAAATTCTAGCTGAATGCAGTAATTTTTTGGGCTTCAAGTTTATTCACAGATCTGGCAACTTGTGGCAGATAAACTGGCGGTAGAGGCAAGAAAATCTTCAATTTTCAATAGTCGGGATTTACCTATTTTTTTAAATATGTTTTTAAGTTTAGATAAGGTAAGTAACCAAAATGAAGGTATTAGTAATACCAATAGGTTGTTGTCTCAAACTCATAACAGGGTCTGTCCTGCACTGATGTTCTTGTTTTGTTTCTTCAATGCATTCTCTTATTCTCAAAAAAAAACAAAAAAAAAAAAAACAGTCAAGCCATCAAGACTGATGATTTGGTTATTAAGTTTGATATAGTTTTGTTATCTCAGTGTAGAGTACTAAACTAGTCTGGTCGCTACGTCCCAAATTTCAAGCCACATATGTATGTAATCTCCGAGTCACTGACTAAAAAGGGCTAATCAGGAGTCAGGACCCAAGTTTATTTGCATATATCAAAATTTATCAGGACCCGAGTTTATTAGCTTATATCACAATTTATCCACAACAATGATGATTATAGTTATGATGTGTTGTTTCGAGTATCTTTATTCATTATTTAAAGATGGCTAATTTTTTACTTTGACAAATATCACAAGATTGAAGAGAAATAGAAACCTAAAAACACTTAACGTGATCGAGTAAATGAATATAGAGGTATGTGCTTTTTCTGATTTTGGCACAGCTCGGTCTACTCTAGTCTATTCTGCAGCTTTGGTGCCTTTGAAAGCATTAACCAATTGCAACTGCACATCTTGAGAAACTGGTGAATGCTCTTTGTATTCCATTGTGAATTCACCTTTGCCCTGCACAATCATTACATAAAACCCAATAAAGTAACCATTTAGAGTTAGTAGTATGTTTTAATATCGAAACGAGAAAACAAAATAGAATCACTTTAAATATGTTCTTTATTTTTCAATCCTAATAAAAGTGAGTTATTGAGTGGTGAAAAATATCAACTGTTTAAGCTCCTGAAATTTATATTGAAGAAAAAAAAGATAATAAACAAAAAGAATCTTGCGATTGAAAAAGATGGGTGCCACGATGGAATGCTTGCTAACCTGTGTCATAGACCGCAGAGAGGTGGAGTACCCAAACATGTTGTTTAGAGGGACCTGCACCCGGAATAAAAAAAAAAAAAAAAAACCCTCCGTAATCAGTCAGTTAATGATGCTCAACTAAATTTGCACAGATGCAAATGCTAACCAGAAGCAAGCCTCCTTTCTTCTGTAAGTACTAAGCAGACAAGAAATGCGTATGTTTCGCAATGAAGAAGTCATTGCTAATTACCGAAACACCACAAGCAAGCAAGAAAGCTAGTTGGCAAATTTTCCAAGGTTGAAAGAGTGATCTCTTTTCACTAATCTCAGTGTCCCTATGCAGTATGAACTGGTTGTATAGTGCTATTACATAAAACCGGTTGATCAAAAAACAATCTTTTCTGTTGCCATTTGTTCTGAAGACGTAATGATTTACTAGCCACTACTCTTACAAGAACATCAACTGCCGGGTCATACTAGAACAAAGAGAAGCACCTCTGCAAATTGCAAAACGAGAGCGACAGAATCTTGTAGGAAGGTCTGTTTCAAATTATGGGTCTCAAAGTAAAACCAACCTATCACACATCCTTTGAGATCAAACTCCGAATCATACCTAAAACTCTCCTGAACTGCTAAACATATGCAAAATATTGTCCAGATATAGAGTAGAAAGGGAGGGAATTCAATACATACATAAGCTGAAAGTACAGCACCATCTCCATCTTGGTCATTTCCAACGATCACACCTTTTCTCCTACATATGATGGAGAGTAATCTCTGAGTTCCAGTCTCCATTAAGCAAATAAATTCAAATAAAACAATAAAGCAAAGCAGTGATATGAAAGCATTTACAGTACTCACTTGTTCAAATCACCAGTAACAGTACCCTGGAATTCTGTTGGCGCTTTCAGCTCTACAAGCATCACAGGTTCCAATATGACAGGCTTTGCTGCTGTATAGCACTGTTCATATATTAAGAAGAAATGTTAAAATAAAAATGGGTAAGATAGTCTCGAAGCTGAAAGGAAAAAATATCGAAAGTAACCCGTCTAAATGCATAGATTGATGCCAGCTTAAATGCAAGTTCACTTGAATCCACAGCATGAGCTGCACCATCCGTCAAAACCACACGTACATTCTCAACTGGAAATCCAATAAGTGAACCCCTAGGACAAACCAATTATAAGGCATTAGAGAACCCACAAGGAATACAAAATCTACAAACAAACTCTGCCATAAACCATACTACTCACGAGTTGGCGGCTTCTTTAAAACCCTTCTCAATTGCTGGAATAAAGTTTGATGGGATGACTTGCCCTATAATCATGTTTTCAAACTCAAACTTGGTGGTTGAACCCGGTTCAAGAGGTTCAATATACCTGTTAAAAGTAAAAAAGAAGAAATAATGGTAAAATAGAAGTCGAGATGAGAACACTGAACTTAGCTACAAGTCATATTATCATAATAGTTACATCTTCTAGTTGGAACATATATGTGGCAAACAAGCACAAAGCACAGGGAACTACACAATCCATTGTTGGTAACTAGGCAAGTCGACCTATGTAGATAACAAATGCATGCTGCTCGAACTAAGTTTTTAGTGCATATTATTTAGTCTTGGATATCTTTTGCAAGGTAATCTCAAGGGGGGAAACCTAGTATTAAATTACTCAATACATACCCGCAAACCCTTCCATACTGCCCCTGTCCACCAGATTGCTTTTTATGTAGATAATCAAACTCAGCACGCTTGGTAACCGTCTCTCTAAAGTTAACCCGAGGCTTACCAACAGTAGCATCAACCTAATGGGTAGGCGAAGAAAAAGAAACGGAGTCGTCAAATAAACTGCTGAACTTTCAACTGAGCAAAAACAACGCTCATCAAGGTGAGTACTATTTTAATACAGCAAGGTAAGCACCTTATACTCCCTGCGAATGCGCTCCACGTAAACTTCCAAGTGCAGCTCTCCCATCCCAGATATGATTGTCTGTTCTTGAAGCACCACATGTGTTATTATTATGCAAAGAGATGTATCCTTAGAAAAAAGAAAACAAAGTCACACCTGACCACTCTCAGCATCCAAGCCAACACGAAAAGTTGGGTCCTCTCTTTGGAAACGATTCAAAGCTTTTGAAAACTGCACATTGAGAAAATTAGAAGAAAATAAATGATCAATACCAATTATACCCAAAGCTAGCATGATCAGAAAACTGCAAATAAACTACAGTAACTATATATTTACTTGTCCTCCGGAATCTTTTGAAACAGGTTGAAGTGCTAAAGACATCACAGGTTCAGGAACATTCATGGATGTCATTGTGTATTTAACAGAACCATCGGTGAAAGTATCCCCTGATAGAAAAGAGCAACAAAAAGAATGAACAGAAGAATTGTGGGCCATAACAGAAAAATATAAATTTTAAAAGGAAAGAATCTGCAGATGACTCTCTAGTGAGTTCGAAATTCCTCAGCGCCTTATTATTCTCCAGAGTCCAGAATTCATGCCATACCTGATGCACAATCCACACCAAACACGGCGACAATTTGCCCAGCATGTGCCTCTTGAATATCCTATCATATAAACGGGGACACAGATTAAGAGCAACATCGTTCTACTTTTATCTGCACTTTCTGGTAAGGATTTGTTCAGTTTTATTCTTTTCTTATATAATTAGTAGGAATATTTGTTCCATCTGCTGCAATTTTGTTCTATGAATTTAATCATAAAATGGATGAGTGCAACTCATAAACTAACCTCCATCTCATTGGAATGCATACGGACAAGGCGAGGAATCTGTAGAAAAGATGGAAACAAAAGATTGAGAAAAACTAATATGATCAGGACAAAGAACAGTAGTTATTATAATGAAAACAAACTATCTAAGAAAGCTGATGTATATTACATATTTCCTTAACATAACGATGGCAGGTATGCATCACAAAGCGGGGCACATGTTGTCATCAGGTTGCACAGATATGATGATGGAGACAATACAGACACGCCGAAATTTTCACTATTCAGACAGAAAAGCATAACACAGACTCGGAAAGGATAGGGAACTCGTACATATATACAGACGAGTTGATCTCTCAATAAACCTAAGAAAGGCATGCATGAAAAAACAGTGAATAGAGAGTAGAGAGGGCACGTATATATACATATCAGAGAGACTACTGAATCGTATTTGAATATGTAAGTACATATTTTTAAGCAAGCAAATAACAAACATCTTTATCTATCAGATATTAACCAATTTGTTGAACAAGTCAGATAACAGTCTGCTGAGCTGACTTAAATTTGTGACAGTCTATCAAATATGCCAGTTTCTTGTCAAAGCGAAGAAATATAAACACTTTTGCCTGTTTTTTGCAGATAACGTGTGAGTAAGCTGATAGGGGTCAAGATAAGTGGTAAATTCAGAGATGTGATTATCTTCCTATCCCAATATTTGACAATCATGGATCATATTCTTGTTTCAAGATCATCATACCTTTATCTTCTTGCCTGTGTTTACGTTAAGAATAAAATCACCCTTTCGAATGATACCCTCGTAGATTCTGCAATAAGGCATGATATGCATATCCAATTATTGAGTCATTGTACATTTGACATAATCTAGCTTCAAATAGAAATAAAAGTAACATTTTGGGCAGAAGAAATTCAAGGAGGGGCGACGAGGCAAAGTAATCAACTTAAATGCAGCAGTCAGAGTATTCACACCTTAAATAGGTTAGTTGACCAAAACGCCCTTCTTCCAATTTGAATGCCAGTGCTACAAGAGGTCCAGCTGGAGTTCCAGATAACAAAACCTAACAGCAGTAATTCCAAGAGAATATTTAGGAATCAGAATCTGTTTTGCACATACCAAGTTAACATAAAACTCTCTGGTAACAAATCATAGTTTCTTATTACCCTTTCTTCATTTTTTGTTTGGTCAAGAGCATAGTTTCCAACTTCAACTGGACACGGCAAGTAGTTAAGCACCCCATCCAACAGAGGTTGCACTCCCTATATCCAAAGATCAATACACATTACTCTAGTAATTGCGAGACATGTATAACACATGACATGCTTTATTCTATAAACGGAGAAAAAGAAAAGGCTTGGCAAAAAAAGCAGGCCAGAAGAATAAATAAAAAAAAACAAGCATGTTACTCCCAAATTGTAATATATACAATTTGCACCCTCAATAAAAAGCAAGGAAGCAGGAGTTAGATATTAAAAAGGTGTATAAATGAAAAAGAAAAGAAATCAATTTACAATTTACTCCAATTGAACAAAATTAATTTTACAAAAACTGACGAGACAAGGGTAAGAAAATGACTGTATTCTGAAAGTAAAATATACATATATCACTCTTTAGACAGATGAAATAATAAATGAGAACACTTCCTCACGCCTAAGAATATCCTCCCTTCCTTTGGGTCAAATGAATCACATATGCAGAACACAAATCATAAGAAAAAAAAAACCAATATAACCCACAATCCACGGCAAAGGAAACTAGAGCAGAGAACCCTACCATCAACAAACAGTAATACAGTGAGGATTGAGGCAAAAAATAAAAGAAAAACAGAAGAAGTCGCAGGGAAAACATGGCAGAGCACAAAGGAATCATAGAACAACATTAGAGCTATTTATTTATGAAATGGAGAAAAGAGATAGATCCGTACCTTGTTCTTAAAAGCACTGCCCATAAATACAGGTACAAATTTATTTGCTATTGTAGCCCTGCGGATCGCTGCCTACTCAATAGAAAGGGGATTAACTTAAGTCAAACAAAAGCTATCAAAAAGGCCACAGTTAACAATTTGATTATGCATTTGAAATGGTTCACTTTATAAACAGTTACTCACACATCATAAAGCAAAACAAATAGGTATATCCCGGCCATGCATGTAGATAAACCATAACTAAGTCGAACGATGCCAACAAGATCTGTGCCGGATATTCCTGATCACTATGTTTCTAATATTAAGACTTTCTTAAGAAAAATGATGATTATACACAATCCAGGGAAGAAGATCAAGAATTAGAAGGACACATCTTTAATTTGACATAAGTTAAGTCCCAACTCTATCTGTTGTTGATTGTTAGACAATTAATGCCACAGAATTGTTTTCTTTTGTGTCACTATTGCTTGCAGACTGACAACAATAGAAGAGATAAATATACCAGGCGCATCTCGGTACGTATTTACTTTCCGTTGGAAATATATATGAATTAAAAGACAGAAATACTACGCACATCAAGTTCCTCGGCAGATATAGGCTCGTCATTGAGGAAAGCCTCAGCCAGCTGATCATCAACTTCAGATACGGTTTCAATAAGTTCACGGCGCTTTTCAGCAACTAAGGCCTCCATATCAGCAGGAACATCAGTGATTGTAACTTTTTCACTACAAAGGCATTAAAATAGGAGAGCAATTTAGGCAAAAAAACATTGTACTGTAGTAGAAAATATATCATTCTTAAGCAGACAGAGAGAGTAAACCAACCCACTAGAACCCTGAAATAAGTAAGTTTTTAATTGCACAAGATCAATAAGACCCTGAAAATCATCTTCTAAACCAATTGGAACTTGAACCGCAGCACTGTGATGACGGAGCTTCGCCCTTGCCTAATAACAAGAATCAAAATCAGCATTTCATTTCATTTCTAGACCCCAAAATTTCCCCATTTTTCTCAATAATCAATCATTATCAGTAGAAAGTTCATTTGATTCACCTGATTGAGGACTTTCCATGGATCTGCTCCCATTCGATCAAGTTTGTTGATAAATGCAACTCTTGGTACCTCATATCTTCTCATTTGTCTGTCAACAGTAATTGACTGACTCTGAACACCACCAACACTACACAGAACAAGGATTGCACCATCAAGAACACGCAAAGCTCTTTCAACTTCAATCGTGAAATCAACGTGACCTGGTGTATCAATTATATTAACCTGAAATTAGAAAATCAAACATCAACTACACACAAATTTGATTATGTCAAACCTGAGTATGAATCTGCAAATCTCAATTATGCACCTGATAATCTTTCCAGGTACAATAAGTAGCAGCAGATTGAATAGTAATTCCTTTTTCTCTTTCTAAATCCATAGAATCCATCTTAGCACCAACACCATCTCTACCTCTAACTTCATGAATCTCATGAATTTTACCAGTATAATATAATACCCTTTCGGTAAGAGTTGTTTTTCCCGAATCAATATGTGCTGAGATACCAATATTTCTAAGTTTCTCCATGGTTTCTTTCCACCAAGCTTCTTTTTCATCTTTTGATTTAGCTAAAGCACTAGACGATGAAAATTTACGGCTTTGGCCGCCATTTTCGAGAACCAGAAAAGCAAATGGAGAGGAAGAGGAAGAAGAAGAGAGGGATGAAATGAGAGTGTTTTCTGAACATAGGGCGTAGAGCAAGCGAGTTGCCGAGTTCTTTGCAGACCTCGTCATCGCCATGATCGAAGCTCTGTGACGAAGAACAAGGTCGCGATCTCTCTGTAAAGCCCTAAACAAAGAAATCGATAAAACCCTTCCTATACCGCGAGCTCTATACAGTAGAGTTGACAGTCTAAACTCTATACCAATCGCAGCATTTTAGGATGCGTCTGCATTTGGTTTCATCTCTGGCTCGTGTGAATATGGGATGGGACCCGACTTTTAGGCTAAGTCTTATAGTGTGCTAATCTAGCAGCTAGATTGGCAATCCACGTCAGCTAGCATAACCACCTAAGTCTCTTATGGGACTAGTCGCTGAACGTAACAGCGCCAGGCGCAGAACAATTCATCATCCCATGTTTACGCTGCACTAATCAGCGTTTGACCAGTCAACTTGGTCAAAGCGCTGAATCATTCATCGCCTAGCGCTGCACTGTTCATCATCAGATAAATCGATGTAAACTAACAGAAGCTCGATCTTCTTCCTTCTTCCCTAATGCGGATAGAGGTTTAGTTGAAGCCATAGCTGAGAGATGGTGGAAAAAAACCAAGAGCTTTCATTTTAGAGAGTTTGAGCTTGGCATCGTTCCTGTAGATTGGTATATGTTAACGGGAATTCCCATTGGTGACCCTAAAAAACATCAAGAAGTTATGTCTGCATTGGGTGAGCTAACATATGCTTGTTTGAATGATTTGTATTTTCAAGATTTTAAAGGATTTGATAACTGGAACACTTAGAAAAATACAATATCCCTGTCTATCTTGAGAAGCTACATTAAAAGTAGAGAAAATACCAACAATGTTCAATGTGCAGATTATTGACAAGAGCATTCTTTCTTTGATGTTTTGGTCATTTTCTTCTTATGGGTTCTAGTGGAAGAGTATATAAACATTGGGTTCTATTATTGGATAATTTGGATAGAGTTGGGGAATATGATTGGGGTATAGCTTCCTTAGGTAATACCTATAAATTTCTTGATGAATAGTCAGCCAATGGAAGGATTTATCAAGCATGGTTATGGTACTTGAGTATTGGTACTATTATTACTTCCGCAACATGCAACCCTTGCTTTGTCAGACACCTGGAGGAGAACACCTAGATATTTTCCCAGAGATTAGTCTCTTCAAGAAGACTAACATTAAATCAAGGAAGAGAGGCCAAAAAGGAGGCCAAAGGATACGAAGAAACACTCAGTGTCCAATGCAAGAGCACAAATTGACACTAGAACCAGTACATTATGTATTTGGCAACCATGGCTAGAGAACGTGTATTCTGAGGGATAACATTATGAATATGCATTACAGTTATCCATAGTGAGAGTTGTGTTTTTTGACCTAGAAAAAAACTACAAAAGAGTTGTTATTTGGCTGAGAGATTCCAGAGCCAGATAGCAGGTGAGATTGTAGTCCCAGGAAATCCTCCAGATTTGGGTAGAATTGCGGACAGGGAGATTGTAGGTGTATGCGCCGAACACTATTTGGCAGTCAATGAGGATCAATATAGCGGGTGGTAGGAGAAGAAAAGCGTTGGACCTTATCTCACTGAGTCATACCAAGCAACTCAACCTAGTACTTCCGCTCCAGTAACTATGGATGAAGATTTGGAGGATATGACAATGTTTGGTAGCTCACCATCTACCGAAGGTTCTGATACCTCAGACATATCGCGTTGAAGACGTTATTTCGAACCAACGGATGATGTTAGAAGTTCAGGGAGAGATGCTTCCAAAAGAAGGGCTCGTGAGGCTAAAGCATCGGAGAGAATGACAAAATGGACAAGCTCATACAACTTCTTGAAAATGCACAAGCACAAAGGGTTGCGAGCTCCTTAAGAAGAATATATAAAACACTACAATCTTGGCACAAACCCAACTAAGAGAAGCGGACTTGAAGATCCTACGCCAAAATTTGAATGAAGTAGAGGATTGGGAGAAACCCCTTTACAAGAAATGGAGGAACAAGATTTTGGTTCGTAATGGCTTAGAACCAATCCCCTAAACTAAAGTGATTTATGAGTAATAATTTAAGCTATTATAAGTTCATTTTTAAGTTTGAATTAGAAGTAGAATTTTAATTTTAATGTACTTTTTTAATTTTTAGAAGTAGAATTTTAATTTCAATGAATTTTTTTAATTTTAGAAGCAGAATTTTAATTTTAAAAAACATTGTAACATTGTTTTACAATTTAATGAAAGAATTTCTTAGTTTGGCAAATTTTAAAATTTTGAAACAAACAACCGTTGGAACAAATTGTCAAACTTTTCAAAATTCAAAATTTGAAAACATAGTTGTCTGGTGGTGTAACAGGAGTGTGAGAAAACAAAGAATGAAACAGTTCATTTTTTAGTTACTGAACTACTGATGGCGTAAAAAGGTAAACAAAAGGTCAAGCGCTGAATGGTATAGCGCTACAGTGTGGCGCGTTTCCAATCAGCGCTAGCATCTGGTGTTGTACTATTCAGCGTAGATGCTTGGAATATTCTTGTTGGCGCTGTTTCTTTCTGTGAAAAGGTGTTTTTTGAGCGCTGAATCATTCAACGTAGCTATTTAGCTGCTAGTTCATATGCTAGCAACTCGTAGGAGAGAGAACTAGTGTTAACAAATAGGCAACACTTTTTTTTTGAATTGCAACACATTTCTGCTAATCTAGCAGCTCAATCTAGCCCATAAGACTTAGCCTTAACAAAGCTTATGTTGGTTACGCATGATGCGATTATGCAGTAAACTTTCACATAAGACCGGCGTGCCTATAATTGTATTTTTATTTTTTTATTTTTTTTTCTCGCATTGTTCGAGCATATATTATTTGAGTCGTGCTGTAATGAGGTTACCCTTGTGACAACCACCGTAAGGGTGCGCATCCTAGCCCTTGGATAGGATAAGATAGATACACACAAACACCGAGACATAATTTAAAAATAAAAATAGATTTATGACATTTTATTAAATTCATAAATTTCATTTCATTAGCTCCACAATAATTTTATAATAATTTATGTACTTTTCTCATTTTCTCTAAGTTCCTAAACCTAGCGAGTATTATTCATATCATTTATCTACATTCAAAAATGGAAAAAGATGCGACAACAAATTTGAAGGGATTAATCATATGATTTGCGTACTTACAAACGCTAATAATTGTACAATCATCTGAATCTTCAAGAACAACCGGTGGAACTTGTTTTTATTGTTTGGCTTAATTTGTTGATAGGTTGGTAGCAATAGGTTAGTGGTTTTCAACTGTGCGGCAATTTTTTAATTTCCAAGTTACAAACAAATTAACATAACGAAATTAATCAAAAAAACTAGGTTTGATATTTGGGGATTTTTTCCCCATATTCGTATAATCAATTTAACACCATGAAGATTATTCGGTCTCACAATATTTCCTATCTAGAATGATAATCAGTTCCTCAAGACTGTATACAAAAATCTAATTTTATTCAACAAAGAAAACTAAAGAAATATTTAGGATTAGTTCGGGATAAGTTTAGGATTCTTAATCAAGATAATTTGTGATTAAAAATAACAACTTTTAAAACAAATTGAAGGGATTACCGAGGATTTTTTTTATTTAAAAAAGGAAAATAATTTGTATATTTTTATTTTTTAGATTCTGCATCGAGATGCGCGTTCATCAATGATATATCATCCAAGGGTCAGGAGGTGCACCCTTATGTCAGTTGTCACGAGGGTGACCTCGTCACAGCACGACTCTATATTATTTTTAGTGGTATCACAATTAACCACTAAATTATCAACGACATTTGATCAATCTTGCAAATTTGGAGAAATTTTTAATTAAACAAATTGTTTGGAAATATTTTCACAATATATGGTTTTTTTCTGTGATGTGTTTAGAATCTCATCTGTTACTTCCTCTAACAGGTGGGTCGTCGAAGAGGAAGTGCCCATATTTCCCTTTGCAAAAGAAAACTCAAAAGAGAGGTTAACACCGGAAGAGGTGCTCGGTTCTCATTCTACCATTGTTGATATTGTCGGAGAATTAGTCCAAGTTTCGATAATGCTTGTTGCAGGTCCATGAATAAACCTAGATGAAGTATTTGGACTATCCACTAGGGTGGCCTCCATTCTTTAAATATTGTTAGGTACCCCTCCCAATACTTCGAACCACCTTTTATTTTAAAGAAGAATTTGTACGCAAATCAAAATTTTGCAACTCCGGAGTAGGATCATGCTCCTCCATACTACATCCGTTATTTTCGTGGATAAACCTTGTGGAACCTTTGGGGCAACAAGATAATTTGAAGAATTTTATGCGCTTCTCATTAGATCACCCAAAGTGACAAGTCTTTGCTTCTTCCCCTCCACTGGACACATTATAGATGCGACGATAGTGATATAGTCCAACTTTTAGTCATCCAAGTTCATCTCCATTTCTTCCTTGTGAGATATTTCTAAGTGCTCGGCATTTCTTCTCAACATTTATGTTGCTTCCCTAGAGAGCGTTTGAGAGTTTGATTCCATTCTTGCGCCAGAAGATGATCTCGCTTGTGATATGAAGTGTTTCTTGATTTTTTCTATAGATTTTGCTATGAAATTTGTCATTATCTCGTACAAAAGAAATACAAAAAGCCACCACATTTGTTTTATGGAAGCTAAAGGAGTTAAAAAAGGAAAATAATTGGGAAAGAAGAATCGAATGGTGTTGGAATTTTGAATAGAAATATGAGTTAGTGTGAATGGATGTGTCCAATCACTTAAACCTTTTCAATATGTAGTGTCTTATCCCAATGGATGTGACTCTCCACTAAGGAATGTGACTCTTCATGAAAGGATTTCTCCAAGAGTCACTTATAAACCTATATAAACTCCACACATTCTCCATTGCGTAGATGTGTTTTTAGAGTAATAAACTAGTACTAGAAATTTTAGAGTTTGCATGTTGTCTTCAAGAGTCAAAAGAAGAGTTTGTGCTACATCTTTCGCGTTCGATGTTTGGTGATCCTCGAGTGCTGCGAGAAGATCCAAAGGTATTGTTGAATGCTGAAGACATATGTCATACACTGTAACAGCATGAAGTACAGGGCATTAAATGTCTTAAGTAAAGAGATTACTCGCCTCAATACACCCAAGTAAGTTTGTTTAAGTTTGTTTTGATTGATCTCTTTCTATATTCCTCTTCTCTTGTTTTTCTTGTTTTGGTGTTGGTATTACGAGATGTAATACATAACCGGATCATTGTTAAAAGAGTTGTAACGAATCGAGAAATCGGTAACGAAGATAATTATCCAACAAATAGAAATCCAGTGAAAGAGGATATCCAGACGACAAAAATGGGTGAGACAGAAGAAATAACAAAGTAAAGGAGAAAATTTTGGAATAGTAAAAGTAACCATATATACAGTGGGGTTTTTACACTCAGGCAACGGTTAAATGATTTAATTTAATGCTACTAAGCTACCGATTAAATAATTAATGGACATGTTGATTAAAGACTAAAAGTTACAAGTTAAACAGTTAATAGAGTTGTTGAGTAAGACTTGAGCGTAATTTTATTTTGGATTAGACGAATTAGACTGATAAAGCCTGAGTTGGGAGTAGAGCTGGCAAACAAGCCAAAACCCGCGGGTTGACCCGTGCCCGGCCCGTGAAAACCCGAACCCGACTCGGCTTGTTTCAAAACAAGCCGGGTTCGGGTTGGAAAAATGTCGGCTTGTGAGTAAACGGGTTAACCCGTCCCGGCCCGTGAACCCGCGGGTACAACCCGTAACCCGTGAAGAGTGACAACGTGGCTTTTGCTTACCAAGCACGTGAAACTCCACT
Organism: Papaver somniferum; assembly: GCF_003573695.1. NCBI lineage: Eukaryota > Viridiplantae > Streptophyta > Magnoliopsida > Ranunculales > Papaveraceae > Papaver > Papaver somniferum. Next base: position 105,683,806 of record NC_039365.1, read on the forward strand.
ACGGAGTAAGCAATGAGTGACAACGTGGCAACTCCTTCACCACATTTCTTTGTGAAATGTACAAGGCATAGTCTGTTCCGTATCCTTAGTAAAGGAATTTCATTTCTCATTTCTCCTAGCTGCTGTTACAATCAAAAGAGATCGATTTTGAGCAATTTCAGAGATGGTTACCACTGCCAATCAGTGAAAGAAGATGGTGCGAGTTTGAAATGAAGTTGAGCTCGATCTGTGGTGTTTTGGAGTTTAAATATCAACCAATTTTCGTTTCTTCCGACAACAACAGATCTGGGGGTCTCGGTGGATGGTGTTTGGGGGTTTTTGATCGAGCTTGAAATTGAATAGATGAGGGTTCTTAGAAGGTCAGAATAAGGGTTGCAGTGATTGAATTTGGATGTGAATCAGGTTGAGCTTGGGGTGCAAACTATATGGGTGTTTGACAAGTTCTTGGCATGGCATCGACTGTTGACCTTAAAGAAGAAATTAGCTGGCTTAAATGCAAGCAGTGGTGGTTTTACTGTGAGTTATTCTCGAGCAGGTCAATTGAGTGAAATCAATACAGCACCAACAATTGAAATTGGGGGTTCTCGATATGGATTGAGGACTAGATTCAGTGAGAAGAGCAAGGAGATGATGATATAGGATCTGTGGTGTTTTATCTCTTACTAGCAATGAAATTGTGGTTTGTATGACAACTGATTTGTTGTTTTGGGTTGATTGATTTACTTTGGAATCAAGTCAAGAAGAGTCATGGATTTACATGGAAGATTGAATTAGTGCTGCTGCAATTGTTGTACAACTATGAATGGAGAGGTGTTATTTCAGTTGGTGGAGATTGTGCTGGATGTATGGATATCGGTTCTGAGATGGAAGTTGTTGTTGTTTGCCTTACAAATACAGAGGAGAAGATGGAGCGAGATGAGCTGAATAGTAATGAGATTCTCAACAAAAACCAGCTAACCGGTGAGCTCCCGTGAACCCGCAAGCTTTACCCAGGACGGGCGCGGGTTGGAGAAATGACCACCCGTGAAGAATTTCAACCCGCAAGCTTAGGCTTGTATTAACCCGTAACCCGCGGGTTGGTCACAAGCCAGCCCCGGCCCGCCCGTTTGCCAGCTCTAGTTGGGAGTAATAGAAGACAAAAGATGGAGTGAAGATGAGAGATAATAGAAAAATGGATATAGGTTAATGGAGTTTTTGAGTGATACTTAAGCAAATTTTTATTTTGGATTAGACGGATTAGAATGATACATGCAGAGTTTGGAGTAATGGAAGACAGTAGATATAGTAAAGATGACAAAGAATGAGAAAACATATATGGGATGACTTCATATATGCCAGCACGGGGAACGAAAATATGCTTCCAACCAAAAATATTAAAGGTGGGACAAATCTTGGAAAACAAATCCAGATCCTAGATCATTCCCATTTCCAACCCGCTATCAATATAATACTAGAGTCATTTCCCTCTCTGTGCTTTCAGACCCTTTTTTTTGCAATTTTTTCTACTCCTTCCTTCTTCGTTTGTAGCCAACAGTTCTATCTTAGAGAGTCTATTTTCTGGAAGAAGATGTTGAAATGAATCTCGAATCTGATCTTTGTTGTTTTCTTTTCCCAGAAAATCCCACAATGCATTAACATTTTTATACTCATTTTCTACTGATCTTGGAAGTTTGTGGTTGTTTCCTATTACCAATTTTTCCTATAACCCCAATTTCTCTTCGACCCATCTTGTTCTTTCACCTTGTTCATCTTCACTTGTAAAACAAAGTTTTCCTTTTCTTAGTAAGTTTTCATTCTCATGAATCTCATTTGTTATTTCCTCTAACAGATATAAAGTATGGGAAGTCGAAGAGGAGGTGCCCATATTTCTCTTTGCAGAAGAAAAATCAAAAGAGATGTGGTCTGAATTTAAAACCGTAATAAGTGCCACTTCTCATGGTTTATTCATGGACCTTTTTCGGTGTTAAATTGAGCCACCTCTCTTTGGAATTTTGTTCTGCAAAGAGCAATATGGGCACCTCCTCTTCGGTTACCCATACTTCTCATCTGTCAGAGGAAATAATATATGATACTCATGAGAATGAAGACTTAACAAGAAAGATAAACGTATGTTGACAAGTGAAGAGGAACAAAGTGTAAAGAATAAGAGGCGTCAAAAAGAAATTGGGGTTAAAGAAAAAATTGGTGATAGGGAACAACCACAAACTTCCAAGATTAGTATAAAATGAGTATAAAAAGGTTGATACATTGTGGGATTTTCTGAGAAAAAAAAACATCAAAGATAAGATCCGAGATTCATTTCAATATTTTATTCCAAAAATAGACTCACCAAGATAGAACTGATGCCTACAAACGAAGAAGTGGGGGAGAAGAGAAAATTACAAAAATAAAGGTCAGAAAGCACATAGAAGGAAATGACTCTAATATGAGATTGGTAGCGGGCTGGAAAGGGGAATGATGTGGGATTTGGATTCGTTTTTCCCGATTTATCCCACCTTTAGTATTTTTGGTTGGCAGCATATTTTTGTTCCCTGTGCAAGCATATTTGAAGTCATCCCGTATATATTTTTCAATTCTCTCTCATTTTTACTTCATTTTCTATCTTCTATTACTTCAAACTCTGGCTGTATCATTTTAATCCGTCTAATCTAAAATAAAAATGCGCCTAAGTTTTACTCAACAACTCTATTAAATATTTAATTAGTACCTTTTAGTCTTTACTCAACATCTCCATTAAATATTTAATTAGTACTTTGATAGCTCTTAAATTATATATTTAACCATTGCTTGAGTGCAAAAATTCCACTGTCTATATGGTTACTTTTACTATTTTGACCTTTTCTCCTTTACTTTGTTCCTTATTCTGTCTCACCTTTTTGTCATCTAGATATCCTCTTTCATTGGGTTCTTATTCGATTCTTAATTCCCAAGTAATTTATTTTCAGTTCCTTTAGCTTCCACAAAACAAAGGTTTTGGCTTCTTGTACTTCTTTGTACGAGTTAATGGCAAGTTTCATAGCGAAATCAATAGCAAAAATCAAGAAATGCTTTATATCACAAGCGAGATCATCTTCTGGTGCAAGAATGAAATCAAACTCTCGAACACTCTCCAGAGAAGCAACATAAAGGTTAAGAAGATATGTCGAGCACTTAAAAATATTTCACAAGGAATAAACGGAGGTGAACTTGGATGACCAAGATTTGGACCATATCCCTACCGTCACATCTATAATGTGTCCTGTAGAGGGGAAAAACAAAGACTTGTCACCTTGGGTGATCTAATGGGAAGCACATAAAATCCTCCAAAAGGTATTCTCGCCCCTAATAGGAAACATGGTTTACAGATGAAAATAGTAGTATGAAGGAGAACGATCCTACTGCGGAGTTGCATGATTTTTCTTTGCATACAAATTCTTCTTAGGAGAGAAGTTAATTCGGAGTATCAGAAGGGGAACCTAACAAGATTTAAATAACGGAGGTGCCTTAGTGGATAGTCCAAATACTTCATTCAGTTTTATTCAAGGATGTGAAACAACATTTTGGAAACTTGGACTAATTCTCCGACAATATCGACAATGAGAGGATGTGAATTGGGAACCTATTCCGGTGTTAAATTGAGGCTACCTCTTGAATTTTCTTATGCAAAGGGAAATATGGGCACCTCTTCTTCGTCTTTCCATACTGCCATTTGTTAGAGTAACAAGAAAAGGAAAACATATTTCGACAAGTGAAAATGAACAAAGTGAAAATAAAATAGGGGTCAGAGAGAAATTGGGGTTATGTTACAGAAAATATTGGTAATTGGGAGCAACCACAAACTTCCAAGATCAGTAGAAAATGAGTATCAAAAGGTTAATACATTGTGAGATTTGAGAAAAGAAAATAATAATGATCATATCCGAGATTCATTTTTAATATTTTTTTTGCATAAAATAGAGTCTCTAGGGTGGAATTAATGGTTACAAACAAAGGAGTGGAATGAGAAGAGAAAATTTCAAACATAAAGGTCACAAAGCAAAGAGTGGGAAATGACTCTAGTATGGGATTGGTAGCGGGTCGGAAAGAGCAATAATTTAGGATATGGATTCATTTTCCTAGATTTGTCCTAGCTTTAGTATTTTCGTTTGACACCATATTTTTGTTCCCGGTGCAAGCATATTTGAAGTCATCTTATATCTATTTTTTTTATTCTCTCTCATCTTTACTCCACCTTCTATCTTCCTTTACTCCAAAATTTGCCTATATCAGTCTAATTCAAAATCAAATATGCTTAAATCTTATCCAATAACTCCATTAACTATTTAACTGTTACCTTTTTGTCTTTGTTGAACCTCACTAATAACCATTGAATTGGTACCTTACTAGCTCTTAAACAAAACCTTTAACCATTCTCTGATTGTTAAACCCTTATTGTCTATATGGTTACTTTCTTTATTCCAACCTCTTCTCCTTTACTTTATTATTTCTTCTGTTTCACCCATTTTTTCGTCTAAATCTCTTCCTTCACTGATTACTATTCGATACCTAATTCCCAACTATTTTTTTTCCATATACTTTAGCTTCCATAAAACAAATGTAGTGGCTTCTTGTACTTATTTTGTACGAGTTAATGGAAAGTTTCATAGCAAAATCAATAACAAAAATCAATCAACGTTTTATATTACATTGCGAGATCATATTTTGCCACAAGAATGAAATCAAACTCTCAAACATTCTCTAGAGAAGCAACATAAAGGTTAAGAACAAATGTCGAGCACTTGGAAATATCTCACAAGGAAAAAATAAAGTTGAACTTGGATAACCAAGAGTTGGCCCATATCATACCGTCGCATCTAAAATGTGTTCAGTGGAGGGGAAGAAGTAAAGACTTGTCGCCTTGGGTGATCTAATGATAATCTCATCAAAACCTCCAAAATATCTTGGCGTCAAAGGGTTCCACAAGGTGTTGGCATGAAAATAATTGATTTTAGTGTGAAGGAGCATGATCCTACTACGGAGTTGCAAAAATTTTCTTTGCTTGCAAATTCTTCTTCCAAGAGAAAGCGGTTAAAAGTATGGGAAGGGGCACCTAATAAGATTCAAAGAATTGAGGTGGCCCAAGTGGATAATCCAAATACTTCATCTTGGTTTATTCGCGGACCTGCAATAACCATTTTTGAAACTAGGACCTAATTCTCAAATAATATCGACATGGGGATAATGGGAAATGGGCACCTCTTCTGGTGTTAAATTGAGGCCACCTCTTTTTTGAATCTTCTTTTGTAAAAGGCAATATGTGCACCTCCTCTTAGGCTTCCTATCCCGCCCATCCGTTAGAGGAAGTAACATATGAAATTCATGAGAATGAAGACTTAACAAGAAAAGGGAAACATATTTTGACAAGTGAAGAGGAATAAAGTGAAAAAAAATGAGGCGTCAAAGAGAAATTGGGGTTACAGGAAAATTTGGTAATCGAGAAAAACCACAAACTTCCAAGAACATTTGAAAATAAATTAAAAAAGGTTTATACATTGTGGGATTTGTTGAGAAAGAAAATAACGAAGATCAGATCTGAGTTTCACTTCAATATATTGTTTTAGAAAATAGAGTCTCTTAGATAGGATTGATGGCTACAAACAAAGGAGTGGAAGGAGAAGAGAAAATTGCAAACATAAAGGTCAAAAAGCACATAGAGGGAAATGAATCTAGTATTGGATTGGTTGCAGGATGGAAAGGGGAATGATTTAGGATTTGGATTTAATTTCTAAGATTTGTCCCACCTTTAGTATTTTCAGTTGGCACCATAGTTTTGTTCCCTCTGCAGGAATATCTGAAGTCATCCCATATCCATTTTCCCCTTATTTTTGATCATTACTCCATCTTATGTCTTCCATAACTACAAACTCTGCCTTGGTCAGTCTAATCCAAAATAAAAAATACGCTTAAGTCTTACTCAATAACTCCATTAATTATTTAACGAGTACCTTTTAGTCTTTACTCAATATCTCCATTAACTATATAATTTGTACCTTATTAGATATCAAATGAAACATTTAGCCATTGCCTGAATTTAAGATCCCCTCCGTCTATATGGTTACTTTCACTATTCCAAACTTTTCTTTTTCACTTTTTTCCTTCTTCCATCTCACCCAGTTTTGTCGTACAGATCTCCTCCTTCACTGGATTCCTGTTCGATTCCTAATTCCTAAATAATTTTTTTTCAACTCCTTTCGCTTCCATAAAACAAGGTGGTGGCTTATTGTACTTCTTTTGTACGAGTTAACGACAAGTTTCGTAGCAAAATCAATAGCAAAAATAAATAAGTGCTTTATACCATAAACGATATCATCTTATGACGCATGAATCGAATCAAACTATCAAAGGCTCTTTAGAGAAGCAACATAAAGGCTAAGAAGAAATGTCGAGCACTTGGAAATATCTGACGGGGAAGAAATGTATGTGAAATTGGATGGACAAGAGTTGGACCATATCACTACCGTAGCATCTATAATGTGTCCAATAGAGGGGAAAAAGCAAAGACTTGTCACCTTTGGTGATCTATTGGGAAGCTCATCAAATCTTCCAAAAGATCATGACGCCCCAAGGTTTCCACAAGGTTTAGGCATGGAAATAACTAATCGTAGTATGGAAGAGCATGATCCTACTGTGAAGTTACAATACTTTGCTTTGCGTATAAATTCTTATTCAAAGAGAAGGTGGTTCGAAGTATAGGAATAGGCGCCTAACAAGATTCAAAAAATGGTGATGGCTTCATTCTAGACGTATTCATGGACTTGCAAAAACCATTTTCAAAACTTGACCTAATTCTCTGACAATATCGACAAGGGGATAATGGGAAGTGGGCACCTTATGGTGATAAATTGAGGCCACCTCTCTTTTTAATTTTCTTTTGAAAAGGGCAATATTAGCACCTCCTCTTCGCCTTCCCATACTTCCCATACATTAGAGGAAGTAACAAATGCTATTCATGAGAATGAAGACTTAACATGAAAAGGGAAACATATTTTGACAAGTGAAGAAAAAAGATGGGTCGAAGAGAAATTGGGGTTACAGGAAAAATTGGTAATATGGATAACCACAAACTTCCAAGATTAGCAGAAAATGAGTATAAAAAGGTTGATATATTGTGGGATTTACTGAGAAAATAAAACAATAAAGATCAGATCCGAGATTCATTTCAATATTTTTTTTCAGAAAATAGAGTCTCTAAGATAGGATTGATGACTGCAAACAAAGAAGTGGAAAGAGAAGAGAAAATTACAAACATAAAAGTCAGAAAGCACGGAGAGGAAAATGACTCTAGTATTGGATTGGTAAAGGGCAAGAAAGGAGAATTATCCGGGATATGGAGTCATTTACCTAAAATTTTCCCATCTTTATTTGTCCTACCTTTATTATTTTCGGTTGGCATCATAGTTTAGTTCCCTGTGCAGGCATATCTAAAATCATCCCATATCCATTTTTCTTTTCTCTATCATCTTTAGTCCATCTTTTGTCTGCCATTACTCCAAACTTTGCATGTATGTGTTAATATGTATAATCCAAAATTAAAGTACGCTTAAGTCTCATTCAACAACTCCATTTACTATTTAATGGGTACCTTTTAGTCTTTACTCAACATCTTCATTAACTATTTAATTTTTACCTTAGTAGATCTTAAACTAGACCTGTAACTGTTGTTTAAGTGTCAAAACGCCACTGTCTAAATGGTCACTTTCATTATTCCAACCTCTTCACCCTTCTTTTTTTTCTTTTCTGTCTCACCCGTATTGTCGTCTAGATCTCTTCTTTCACTGATTTCCTATTCGATTCCTAATTTCCAACTAATTTATTTTTTGCTAATTTAGCTTTCATAAAATAAATGTGGTGGCTTCTTGTACTTTTTTTGTACGAGTTAATGACAAGTTTCATAGTAAAATCAATAACAAAAATCAAGAAACACTTTATATCACAAGAAAGATTATCTTTTGACGCATGAATTGAATCAAACTCTCAAACGATCTCTAGAGAAGCAATTGAAAGGTTAAGAAGAAATGTCGAGCACTTGGAAATATCTCACAAAGAAAGAATGGAGGTGAACTTTGATGACCAAGAGTTGGAACATACACTAGTACAAACCTTCACGTGGGCCACAATTTTTGGTTTACATATCAATCACGTTTCAGGTTATTTGCATGGCTACTGGTCATCAGTATAACTATAGTCACGCTTTTTGTTACCCTGTAGCCATAGTGCACCATTTGGTTATGAGTTTAATCCTAAACCCATCAAATGTAGCCATAGGATATCATTTGGTCATAGTTTTCAGTCTAATCCCATCACATGTAACCATAGATGCGCATATGGCCACATTCAATAATTATGTATGTGTCGAAGGTGTAGGATGGAAATATACACACACCTATTAATCTGTGACGAAAAGAGAATTTATTTAGCCACGTTGGTTTGGTTGTGTCCATAGCATATTGTTTATTAGACACGCATATACTAAGAAATGGACACATTTTATCAAACATGACAAAAGATTGTGGTTACACCATTTTATTTTTTAGGAGGATTATGATATGGCTACACGCGAAAAAAAATTGTGACCATACCGTCGGATCCATTAGACACATGAGATCGAATTTTAACTTTTAAATTACTATCCATGGTTGTTACTGAGTCTTTTCTAGGCCTAATGCTCCTAGTCTTTTCTAGGCCTAATGCTCCTAGTATGCTTAATTTTCAAGAAACATATGTCGGCGTAATGTTTTATGCTTGTTCATTGCAATACAGAAACCTCAAGCTCTGGTGTATAGATGGATACATTGCAAGTGATTGTGGTTTCCAAGGGAATTGCAATATAGAGGTTGCAGCTGGGTTTTTGTGAAAATAAAACATTTATAGTGGAGTTCTATTGTGTTACTTTCTCTTAGAATTCCCGATATACATTATTGATAACCACGTCAAAATCCAAAATGGGAAACCATATCTTAAACTTTCCAGAGAAATCCAGAAGGGACTGCAAAGGATAGGAGTCATCTGTGAGACCAACGAAACCTGTTTAACTTATCAATTCACAAAAGCTTGTATATTTTCATCCAGTATATTTAATGAAATTTTTTATTTCTACAACCAATATTTTGATTTACCTCTTTCGAAAAGCAAAAAAAAAATTACATCAAACTGATATTGGAGCCACACTCCAAAACTGCAATTGCAGAAGCAACACATTTCTTTTGCTCTTTATATAACAAGACAAAACAACCCATAATCAAATTCTTGATATTTTAGATGCAGAGTTAGTGTCCTACAATCCGAATGTCAAACTTATAAAGGCATCTGATGGCATAAAAATGACTTCGTTAAAGCTCAGTGACAATGTACAGTGTTGAATATCCACAATGAACATGCAACAGGAAAATAGGGTTCTGAGTTCAACAAAAACAAGTAAGAAAGAACGAGAGCACAACAATTAATACAAGGTGTCGGGCCAACTCAACATAAATTGTGGCCAAAACATATTACAAAGAGGACGTTCACTAGATATGGGGAATTCTCTGTCAAGTATGGTATTCAAAACGGTTGAGGGTTCAAATTGAAACAAGGAAAATCATATTAAAATTCACTATTTTTCACACAGGATACACAATACAAACTCCTCACACAATCAAGTGAACCGCTCTATGTAATTCACTTAGGAAAAAGCATCAGTCCGCGTCCAAATGCTTTCATCATAAATTGAGAACCATAAGACCTTTAGCACCATCGTTTTAAATGCTTGTTTTTGTGGTTAATGAACTGGAATTTCCATCATATATATACATGGTTATGAATCTAATTTGGATTACTTGGAATTCAATTTGACTGCATGCTTTGAGTAATGTTACGAAGTATATGAAATATTTCTGAAACACAAGTACAACGTGTAGGCTAATTATAGAATGAAAAGCTAGACTTACAATAGATGCCGATGAGCGTCTTTCTGAGTTATTATATGATGGGCCATCAGTTTGGGAAATTTCTTCCTTTCTTGATGGTAGCTTAAAAAGTACAATGCCAAAAGCTTAAACATCACTTTTTATTGTAGTCTGCCCTTCATTCTGAATATCGGCAAAAATGATAATAGTTAGATTGTAATCAAATGAAAGTTTTTGTAGACATCAAACAGGTCTAAAGCGTAAAAATGTACATTCACTTACTTTGGAGCCAAATGACAAAACATCTAACTCTAGTGATATTAATAAAGAAAGTTCCAGAGCATGCATTTACCGACGAATACAAAAAATATAGTTCATTATTTAAAACATACAAGTATAAGGAGAAAAATAAATTGATTCATACTTGATCACGAAGTGTCTCAGGAACACGGTAATTGTCGCCATGCATTTGCTTTCCAGGCCATTAATCAATATCTAGACAGAACCTATGGTGGACATAAGTAACATTCATGACCACTACATTTGTTGCTAAAATTACTTAAGCTTAAGGACCAAAAATTGAAGTACAATCATGTCACTAACTGAATAACCACAAATTAAAGGAAATAAAGTGACGTACCAGCGGGAGCGTGTCATTTTGGATTGCGTATAAGTAAACCCCAGCAGTCAGTTCGGAAGTAATCATTTCGGGATTCTTTACCCAAGTTTTGTGGATCTACAGACGACAAGACATTATCATTCATAGAAAAGATTACTGTACTGAATTCATCATCGTTTCCATCATCACACGCATCTCTATAATTTTTGGGAGGTGCCACAAAAACAATAGACTTTTTCTTATCTATCTGGTCTTTGACATAAAATACCTGCCTAGCTTGTGAGGCTAAAATAAAAGGATCATTTTTGTGTCCCAACATAGTAAGGTCCAATATTGTAGACAAGAGCATCTTTTTTGACCCCACGTTTATTATCAACCCAATTGCACTTGAACATATGAACTTTTCTTTCACAGTAATCTAGCTCCCATATCTCTTGCAAGACACCATAATAAGAGGCTTTACCATATGTTACGCCATCATCTCTAGATATGTGCATGTCATTTTCCGCGAAGTTAACCCCACTATTCTGGTGAATTCTACCATCACGGGATCTTGTGCGGAGTAGATATCCATTGATGCGATACACAGTGTATTTCGTTACCTCGTAGTGTGGGTCGTGTGATATCTATCTTAAGTTCTCTGAGATACTTTCTTTGTCGACTGCCAACTCTTTCTCAACATGAAATTCATTATTAGGATGAACCTTGACTTTATTAAAGGAATATAACACATCAAACAAGACACTCCATCTACAACCTATTACCTCATTTTTTAACCAATCGCCAAAAGAGTTAGAGTGCTCTTTCTCCATCCATGCTCGCTTTTTAGTAGAATATTTAGTTTCCAAATAGAGCTTGTGTCGGCTGGTATGTATAATAACCAATGTTATTATATTTTGTACCAACAAAAAAAGAAATACAGGAAAATAAACAAATTAATACTTACTCTATGTAAGGATCAATTTCAGGCTTGTTCTGCATTACATAAAAATGTGCTTGTCTCAACTGTTCAGGGGTAACTATACACGGCTCTTCAGCTGATAGCGGTTCTCCCTCCTGATATGTATTATGCCTATCCAATGGAATACCAATTGTCCCGATGCTTTTATGGTACTCACAATATATCTCAATCGTCTCTTCTGCAACATTCTATTCGGCAATGCATCCACACGGTTGATTCTTGTTCAGCACATGCCCCTTTATAACCTTCATACACCTTTTCAAAGGATACATCCATCGAAAGCAAACCGGACCACATAATTTCACTTCCCTGGTAAGATGTACAATTAAATGAATCATGATGTAGAAGAAGGATGGAAGAAAATACTTCTCTAGTAAGCATAACGTCACACAGATATCCTCTTGCAATTTATCTAGCTCTTCCAACTTGATTTCTTTGGCAGATGTTGATCTGAAAAAGAAACAAAACCAGATGATAGCATATCTCACAGGTGTAGGCATAATTGACCGAATAACGACGGGCAAAAATTGTTGCATAAGCATATGATAATCATGTGATTTAAGTCCAATCAGCTTACGCTCTTTTAGGTTCACAAGGGTGGAAAAATTCGAACAATACCCTTCTGGAACTCTTAACTCGGATAGTGTCTCCAAGAATATGTGTTTTTCTTCAGTGGTTAATGTATAACATGCTGCGGGAAGTATCGTTCCTTTGTCATCTGTCTTAGGGTGTAACTCCGAATTTAACCCCAAACGCACCAAATCCTTTCTGGCGTTTAATCCATCTTTTGTATTCCCGTTGTGCAGCAACGTTCCAACAATACTTTGTCCCACATTCTTTTCGACGTGCATGAAATCAATACAATGTTGGACAACATTATAACACCAATATCTAAGTAGTCGCTGCCATATGTTGTACTTGCTCCAGTAAGTGGTTTCCCTGCCTTCCTCTTCCTCACCTGACCTACCGACTTCCTTTGATATTTTTCTGATGCGCTTAATTTTCGTTTTTCTGATGCGCTTCATCTTTCCACCTTTTCCAGGTGTAGCCTGCACGTCTTCCCCTTGAGTATCTATTTTTCTGATGCGCTTCATCTTTCCACCTTTTCCAGGTGTATCATGCATGTTTTCCCTTTGAGTATTCGTCCCCTTCTTTCCCCATAAATTCTTTATACATTTTACCTGCTCATATTTCTTCCCCGGTCATTGGTTTTGGAGCAGTCTCCCACTCTTGTTTTCCGTCAAATGCCTTCTTCTGCCTTCTGAATGGATGCTCATAGGGTAAAAATCTTCTATAACCAACATAAACATTCTTGTTTGAGTCATGAAGCCTAATGCTGTGAGTTTTTTTCCGACACACCACACAACCATGATATCCAGCGTAGCGACAACCACATAGTGTACCAAGAGCAGGATAATCGTTTATCGTCCACAAAACAACTGCACATAGAGTAAACATTTCTTGGGCATATGCATCCCATGTTCTCTTTCCCTTCTCAAATAAGAATTGAAAATCTTTAACAAGAGGTTCTAAAAAGACATCGATGCTGTTTCCAGGAGCACCGTCTATAAGTAACGACAACATGATGAACTTTCTCTTCACACACAGCTCCAGTGGAAGGTTGTAAATCACAACCAAAACTGGCCATACACTATGATGTTTGGTGCCTGTGTTTACATCAACTCCATCAGCCGAAACAGCTAACCGCAGATTTCTTGGATCACCTTTAATTTCTGGGAAATTTTTATCTATCTTTGTCCAAGCATGTGAGTCTGCCGGATGACGTAAAACATCGTCTTTGTTTCTAGTGGTATGGTGCCATATCAAATCTTCTGTTGTGGGCTTCAATTGAAACAACCGCTGAAATCTTGGGATGCTGTCTAAGTACCACAATACCTTTGCTGGAACATTCTCGTACACCTTACCATCCCTGTCAACTTTCCATCTGGGTGCTTTACAAGTAGGACACACTTTTTCATCCTTGCACTCGTTCCAATAAAGAATGCAGTTGTTGATACATGCATGTATCTTTGTGTACCTTGAACCCATTGCTTTCAATATTTTCTTTTCCTGATATGTACTCCTCGCCATTAAATTACCTTCTTTGGGAAGCATGTCCTTTAACAAGGGTAACAATTCATTAAAAAACATGTTCGATGCACCGTGCTTACTCTTCAACTTAAACAACTGCACAATTGCAGACAACTTTGTGAAGTTGGGACATACTTCGTATAAGGGATTTTCAGCATCCTCAAGTAACTTTTTAAACTTTATAGGGTCATCTGCGAACTCTTCTGCAGCCTGCATCATATCTATAGTGTCTGGAGCATCAGTGGGAGTTCCCATTCCAAAATATTCGTCTGGAGCATCAGTGGGAGTTCCCATTTCAAATTCAGCGTGCATACCATTATTGACGTTAACCGACCTACTACTAGTTATTACCTCATCCTTTTCCCCATGCTTACTCCAAATAGTATATGTTTGATCAATTCCATTTACGAATAAATGATCTTCTACGTCGTCAATTGAGCATGCACAGAGATTTAAACAATACGTACATGGACACAACACAAGAAATTCATCATATGTCTCACCCTCCTCCTTGAGATGGTTGATAGCATACCGCAGACACGCCGCGACTTCTTCTCTATAGCGTTTCTTCGTTCTATCAGTACTCATCCAGGATTTATCCATTCTGAAACGTAAAGAGAACCAGTAGATCAATTACATCAGTTGCACTCCAATGAAAGCAAAACTGATAAATCAATTCAGAAAAGCTTAGTGATGGACACATTTTTGTGACCGAATTGTCCTCAATTTTCAGTATTGTTGGTACTCGATTTTCTACTTATTATGGTGTCTTATGTGTTTGTAGGTATTTTTGGAAAATAAACATTGCTGGAAAATTCGGCTCGAAAAGTTCGTATAGGCACCCGGAGGACACATGTTATTCGGACTCTCAGTTTTGGATAAGGGGCACCTAACTGATAAGGGGCACCCCAGGGAGCCAACTGCTAATCGCACCCCATTACTGGTTAAGGGGGCTCCATCTTCTTCCTTGATTTGAAAAGAAAAATTGGCGGGAAATTTGGTTTCAACGGTAAATGATTTATTATCTTTAAGATAAGAATATCTTCTTGCATTACAAACATGAAGTTTTGAAGAAAAAGGAAGTTATCTTGTATTAGACAAGAAAGATATCCTTAGAAGATTTTATCTTGGATTTTATTCTGCGAATTAAAGAAGATATGGGTTTAGTAAAGACATATATAGAATAAAGAGAAGGAAAAATTCCTGAAGATATTTTTAATTAAAAAGAAGAAGATTTTGGAGTTATGGAAGAATATATTTGAGTGATGTGTATTTGTGTGTATAAATAGAGAGCTAGAGAGCACATTTGGGGGGAGTTTGGGGAGAGAAAAGAAAATCACTTCTTTAATAATTTTCTCACATTTTCATCATTTGTAAACCACTTTTTGAGCCATGAATAAATACTTTAAGTGTGTTTCGACGTGATGAGCTAATCCCCAACACTGGGACGACGGAGGATGGTAAAATTATTTAATTCTTTTTAAGACTTTTGCATTAATTTTAATTGAAATATGATTTGAATTAATTGGTTGTCATTTAATTTGATGAAGTATGCTTAGCTTAAATGTTTTGATACATCATGCTTAGGATTTACAACTAATCTTTCGAGAATCTACCTTGGAAAAATCAGAGTCCATGTTAATTTTATTTATAAAGCTTTTATTGTTGAGAATAAATAAATTGAACCCTATGTTATGAATTCGACGAAATCCTAGTCCCAGCATCTCTCTTCATCCAGTGACAATATTTTCTATATATTTTTCTTTTACTAAAAAATCTTTAAATTTAATCTTCACAAGTCCGAGTGAACGACAACCTTTCTTACCACTATCTAAAATTCGATCAAATTTTTGGCGCCGCTGCTGGGAACTTGTTTATAGATTTGTTTTTAGGTTTTATTTTTATTATTTTTGTTCTTTTTTACGCCTTTTGGTATTTCTTGTTTGTTTTCAGATTTGGAGCTGAGCTAAAGAAAAAGGGAGAAAGTCCTAAAAACAAAAGCGAAACCAAAGAAGGAAAGAAAAGAGGAATCCAAAAGGAGTGAAGAAGAAGATTTTTTGTATATAGATATTTTATTTTATTTTTAGAAACTGTAAATAGAGAATTAATTTTTGTAATTTTTTATTTTTGGACCTTTTGAACTTTATTTTTGGAACATTGGACATTATTATTTTTGAAACCCTAAGGAAAGGTTTATTTGAATAAAACTGTTGCAGGGAAGGACGACAGTTACGATACTGTCTCGGCCCCTCAGGTTCGTACACTGACATTGGAGTCGGTGGCCTGAGTCGACTTCAACGGTTCATCGCCCGTCTGGTATGGGAGGTAAGACTCTATCCACCTACGAATCCCCTGTCAGTGGGTTTTATTTTGTGTTAAGAATGTCGAACTGGTATTATAGTATCCAATACAACGAATATCCGACTGAACAAAATGGACATTACTACTTTGACCATAGTGTGAATAGTGATTGGAACATCAACCTATTGAAATTTTCTCATACCATGGTGAGCCCAATTACTATTCGCACACCCCCGGGTTATACGAGCAAAACGATCCTCCTATTTCTCTAGAAGAGTCTCTCAAGAGTTTCAATGAGTCAACACAGAAGTTTCACTTATTTATGAAGGAGACTTATAATATTCCGCTTCCAGAAGAGTCCGTAGAGCAGTCAACTAAGATGTCTCTAGAAGAGTCCCTCGAAAAGTTTACTGGAGTACAAATAGGATTGTGGAAAAATTTGCTCAAGATAGTCTTAAATTCCAATCAATATCATCCTTGAAAATAAGGATAGTTTTCACATAATTAAGATGACGAGGTTAGAATTGGTAACACTACTTGTTTAGATGAGGTTCGATCATTTTCATATAATGATGATTATGATGAGGATAGTATTGATGAAGAATCTGAAATATGTAGGCATAGTGATCAGGAATTTGTTACTCCGGTTGAGCTTTATAATGATAATATTATTTCTGGTACAAATCCAAATAATTTTAATAATTATTCACCTGTTCAAAAGGACGAGGATTTGACTAGAAATATCCCCGTTTTAGACGATGTAGTTTTTGCTTTTCACGAAGCCAACTAAGGTTTAGAGGAACGAGTTTATTTTGAGTCTAGCGATTTAGAAACAATAGTCTTAGACAAAGAAAGTGAACTCGTATAGATGAGTGAGGATGAACCTGACTTAGAAGAATCAATTGACAATTTCCAGGAATCTGATGACCTAGAAATTAAGGAAGTTGTGACTAGTCTTTCTAGAGACACTGAAAACTCTAAGTTTGGGGGTGATTATCATTCTATGTGTGCTTTAACTCTTAGAAAGGTCCCTCACTTGGGACTTGATATATGTGCCTAAACCATTGTGCCAGATTACCGTCATACTAGCTCTCCCGAACCTAATAATGTCCAGGAAGAAGTTCAGTTGTTAGAAACCCATCCTCTGGTTGATGTGGTTTACCCAGGCTATGATACCCAGATTGATTTTGTTTTCCCACCAAAACCTTTTATTCCAATTGTGGGAACGTTTGAATTTAAAATGTGTCAGTTATTGAGTTTTGAGACTAAACCTAATTACTTTAGGAGATTAGGGTCGACACATTTTTTTAAGAAACACCACCACTCTCATTGTGGTCAGATGTGTGAGTCAAATCTGATCGACTTAGAGGATCCCCAGTTATTCGGGTTATTATTATGTGCTTCTAAGTTTTTATTTGAGTTTTTCCAGACTCTAGAACCTGAACATTCAGATCTAACTTATGAGGAAATTCAACCCATGGAAATATTTTATCTAGACCCTGTTATAGAACCTGAACATGAACCACAGCTAGATGTAGTTGTCTTAAACAGGAAACTAGACAAGGTTGTGTTGTATTTGTTAATTTCTTGGCATGTTGCAGATTCCTTTTACTTGTGATAGCTCTATTTGGTTTTGGTGATCCGCAGTTATTCCGGCTATTACTTTATGATTCTATAAGGTGACTGATCCTTTCTTGGTCTAGATGAAGACGTTAAACTTAGCACTTCTTGGGAGGTAACCCAATCATGCAATACGGTAATATCTTTCCTTAACTCTTTTGCTTCAAATGGTAACAATTTCTCCTTGTTCATATGCTTTTAGTTTTATCTTTAGAACATTGAGGACAATGTTAGATTTAAGTTTGGGGGTATGGGAGAAACTTTTTAGTTGCAATAAATAAACTCCAGAGCCTAGAAATTTATGTTTATTAAGGATGGCACTAACCAATCTAAGTGGATGGAAGCATCTTGGTTATAGGAGTTGAGGAACCAATTTGATTAGATGGAAACATCTAAAGAGTCTATTCATAAAAGCACAGAGCTCAGGTGTTAGAATTGTTTTTTTAAAAAAATGGTAGTTTCGTCATATCTCGTTGAATCCTTTTCACCTTTTGTTTTTATTTTTTTATAAGTGATTGGGTGAAATAGAGTGATTGAGATACAAAAAAAAAAAAAAAGAGACCAGACCATCAGACCGACCGTAATAAATTCAATAAAGTCGACCACTGGAGCACTTGTATGTGCCAGTTGTGTTGACCTGGAGTTAGGGTTATCACCCGCTGGTTCCCTTGTATATGCCAGCTGTGTTGATATTAGTCAGACCAGTATCTCAGTCCATCAGGATAGGTTCACCTTAGTCAACATCAAAACCATCTATGTTTTTCTCTACATCCATCTTCTTAATCTTTCCATGTGATTGGTTGACTTCGGTTATGATGTACAGAAATTATCTGAGTAGAGCTCTGTCACTTATATGAATTTTAGTATACTTGAGTGCAAACTCGTGTACAACAATTGGAATTTCGCATCAGGGTACTTCCTCCTATAGTCAATGAGAGTATGCCAACCAAGGAGATTCTTTAGTGCCTTCCAAGGTTTTGCGTAGATAGCTAGGGTCCGGAGTAAAGGTTTTGTGGGTACACTTCTGGTAAACCCTCCGGAGACAACACTCATCCGCGAGGGTCACCTAGCGGTTTAACGGCTTGCTGCACGTGCTAAGTGTAGTCATTTTTATTTTTCTAGATTAGATTTGCTCGAGGACTAGCAAATAATAAGTTTGGGGGTATTTGATAGACACATTTTTGTGACTGAATTGTCCTCAATTTTCAGTATTGTTGGTACTCGATTTTCTACTTATTATGGTTTTTATGTGTTTGTAGGTATTTTTGGAAAACAAACATTTTTGGAAAATTCGGCTCAAAAAGTTGGTATAGGCACCCGGAGGACACATGTTATTCAGACTCTCAGTTTTGGATAAGGGGCACCTAACTGATAAGGGGCACCTCAGGGAGCCAACTGCTAATCACACCCCATTACTGGTTAAGGGGGTTCCATCTTCTTCCTTGATTTGAAAAGAAAAATTGGCGGGAAATTTGGTTTCAACGGTAAAGGATTTATTATCTTTAAGATAAGAATATATTCTTGCCTTACAAACATGAAGTTTTGAAGAAAAAGGAAGTTATCTTGTATTAAACAAGAAAGATATTCTTAGAAGATTTTATCTCGGATTTTATTCTGCGAATAAAAGAAGATATGGGTTTATTAAAGACATATATAGAATAAAGAGAAGGAAAAATTCCTGAAGATATTTTTAATTAAAAAGAAGAATATTTTGGAGTTATGGAAGAATATATTTGAGTGATGTGTATTTGTGTGTATAAATAGAGAGCTAGAGAGCACATTTGGGGGGTGTTTGGGGAGAGAAGAAAATCACTGCTTTAATAATTTTCTCACATTTTCATCATTTGTAAACCACTTTTTGAGCCATGAATAAATATTTTAAGTGTGTTTACGACATGATGAGCTAACCCCCACCACTGGGACGACGGAGGAAGACGAGTGTCGTACATGGGTAAAATTATTTAATTCTTTTTAAGACTTTTGCATTAATTTTAATTAAAATATGATTTGAATTAATTGGTTGTCATTTAATTTGATGAAATATGCTTAGCTTAAATGTTTTGATACATCATGCTTAGGATTTACAACTAATCTTTTGAGAATCTACCTTAGCAAAATCAGAGTCCATATTAATTTTATTTATAAAGCTTTAATTGTTGAGAATAAATAAATTGAATCCTATGTTACGAATTCGATGAAATCCTGGTCCCAATATCTCTCTTCATCCCGTGACAATATTTTGTATATATTTTTCTTTTAGTTTAGTTTAAAAAATCTTTAAATTTAATCTTCACAAGTCCGAGTGAACGATAACCTTTCTTATCACTATCTAAAATTCGATCAATTAGCAATTAGCAATAAATATGTTTCATTCCAAAACATTAGTTATCCCCTGACTTGACAATTTAGACATACAAGTCTTGAAATTACCAATAAATTCAGCACCATTTGAAACATAAAAAATCTATATGGACAAACATGGCAATAACAGATGAAACAGGCTATATGCAATTTCCCTCATACAAACCCATAATCACACATCCAGTATTAACTCAGGAAATTGGTCTAGTACTTTTAGTATATTGTGTCATTTCAAGTTTTGGAATGACATATACCAAATCCAGAAAACTCAATCTGGAGAAGACGGGAGCAAACTGAATCTGGATGATAATAAGACAAATTCTAAGTGGTACTATTTATAATGCAGAGAGTTTGAACTGTGGCCAATTCATAGTGCAGCAACGAAGATGAAGGGTTTGTATGTCAGTCGGAGTTAGGATATTTCGCGAGAATGAATTGCAGCAGCTCTAGGGTTAGTATGTTTGTTAAATTAGAGTCAACAGTGATCTGTGCAGTCGGAAGTTAGAGTCAACGGTGTCATTTCACAAACCCATAATCACACATCCACACAAATCCATAATCAAAATGTCATTTCCAGTAAGTACTCTAATTGATTAACTTAGCAATATCAGATCATAAGTAGTATGTCCCTAGTTTTATAATTGACATAGTTGGCAACTTTTATATCTCTGGGAACTCAAATCTTCTTTCATTAGACAGATGTGAAGTCACATCAGTCGAGAAAGAGCTCTAATGTTCATGAAGAATGATTTTACAATGACAATGAGAAATAAGATACAACAGGTACTAGCAGTATTATTGAGTCAAGAAAGAGCCACCTTTGTTTTTCTTTTCAGTTAACTACAATTGATTGCTCTTGTACAAAGCTGTTCAATCCACTTACGAATAGCATGCGATTTTCCCGCAAGAATAAATCCAAGAAATTAGTTAAATCTCCATGCTCTAGAACTAACTTTTCTAGAACCACAAGGTTAAGAATGGGAGTTGAAAAGAGTGTTGCTGATCTTGATGGTTTAAAAGGTGCAGACACACACACACACTTAACTATACACTTTTATCTCCAGTGAAAAATGAGCAACTAAAGAGTTACCTAAAGCAAAAGGCCAAATGTTGATATCTAAGTAATAAAGCATACAATAAAATGTGTAGGGATGTGGAGTTACTACTGCATTATTGCCTTTCATATCATACTAATAGGTAATTTTTCTTTTTTCTATGGAGAAAAAAAAATGAAATACTTAACACTGGTGCATAGTACAACAAGGCTTGAAAACATACCTATAAGTAACTTTGAATCAGTTTTAGTGATTCTTTAAAAAACTTCGTTCTTTTTGTGGCTTTTCTCTCCTCGTCTCAAAGTGCTGATTTAGTAGAAATTAGATCCAGAAACAGCAAATCCCTGAAGTCTCGATATAGTGGACAATACTGTGGTTGAATATAAAACAAGCCACCATTTAGATTTTAAACATTTGCCAAAGAAGAAATTGAGCTATCAAAATTGCAATATCTGATTGGCTAAAAGCTAATATTTGCCACATTGAATACGTTTTCTGTCATTTTATAAAGTTTATTGACATGGTTTGTTGTATCTTCTGTGTCCGAAAGTTGAAAAACAGCCACGTTGAGAACATTTGATGTGTCTTTGGAAAGTTTTTAGCCACGGTGCTACAAATTCTTAGTGGCCATAACTTAATAATTGGCCATGTAAAATTTTTTATCACGTGTCCGAAAATATCGATGGCCATGGTACTATAGATTAAACGTGACTACAAGTCATGTATTAGCCATGTTAAATTATTTTTCGTGTGTCCAAATGATAGAGATGGCCATGGTTAAGAAAAATTAGTGTGGATGCAATTCATGAATTGGCCATGCTAAAATGAATCTGCATGTCCAATTGATGACAAAGGCCACAACTATAATAAAATCCACGTGACTTTAAGGTAAAATTTAGCCATATGTAATCAAATTGTGTGTCTGTAAGGATCCTATAGCCATGGTGATAGTGAAAATGCATAACTACAAAAAAAATAATGAATACCATATAGACACAATTATAGAGATATGGCCATGGTAAATCATATTTTATATCCAATCAAAGTTTATGTATCCATACAGGTACCTCTTTGTCGCGGCACCTGATGCCACATTTTTGGAGTAAAACAAATCCATGACCCAAAGCCTATGGACACGGTGATTAAGTGTGGCCAATGTGAAGATTTGTACTAGTGATATCACTATCATCGCATCTATAATGTGTCCAATGGAGGAGGAGAAACAAAGACTTGTTACCTAGATATTGACGCCCCAAGGGTTCCACAAGGTTCATGCTTGAAAATAACTGATTGTAGCATGGAGGAACATGATCCTACTACGAAGTTTCAAAAATTTTCTTTGCGTACAAATTCTTCTTCAAAAAGAAGGTATTTCGAAGTATCGGAAGGGACACCTAGAAAGATTCAAAGAATGGATGTGGCCTTAGTGGATAGTCCAAATACTTCATCTAGGTTTATTCATGGACCTGCAACAACCATTTTCGAAACTTGGACTAATTCTACAATATCAATAAAGTGATAGTGGGAGGTGGGCACCTCTTCCTATGTAAAATTGAGACTACCTCTATTTTGAAAAGGGTAATATTGGCGCCTCCTCTTTGGCTTCCCATACTTCCCATCTGTTAGGGAAGTATAATATGAAATTTATGAGAATGAAGACTTAACAAGAAAAGGGAGATGTATATTGAAAAGTGAAGAGGAACAAAGTAAAAAAGAAAAGAGGGTTTGTAGAGAAAGTGGCATTAAAGGAACAACCACAAACTTCTAAGATCAGTAGAAAATGAGTATAAAAAGGTTGATACACTGTGGGATTTACTGAGAAAAAACAACAAAGATCAGACCGGAGATTCATATCAAAAAGTTATTTCAGAAAATAGAGTCTTTAATATATAGGATTGATGACTACAAACAAAGGAGTGGAATGAGAAGAGAAAATTGCAAACATAAAGGTCAGAAAGCACAAAAAGGGAAATGACTCTAGTATTGGATTGGTAGCGGTATGGAAAGGGGAATGATCTAGGATCCGGATTCCTAATTCCAACTAATTTATTTTCAATTACCTTAGCTTTCATAAAATATATGTGGTGGCTTCTTGTACTTCTTTTGTACGAGTCAATGGCAAGTTTCATAGAAAAATCAATACCAAAAATTCGAAACACTTTATATCACAAGCAACATCATCTTTTGACGCATGAATTGAATCAAACTCTCAAACGATATCTAGAGAAGCAATAGAAAGGTTAAGAAAATTGCTGAACACTTGCAAATATCTCACAAAGAAGGAATAGAGGTGAACTTGGATGACCAAGAGTTGGAACATATCACTACCGTCGCATCTATAATGTGTCCAATGGAGGGGAATAAGTAAAGACTTTTTACCTTGGTTGATATCATGGAAAGCACATCCAATCGTCCAATAGATCTTGACGCCCCAAGGGTTTCACAAGGTTTATGCTTGAAAGTAACTGATTGTGGTATGAAGGAACATGATCCTACTGCAGAGTTGCAAAAATTTTCTTTGCGTACAAATTCTTCTTCAAAGAGAAGGTGGTTAGAAATATCATCCGGAAGGGTCACCTAACAAGATTCTAATAATCGATGTGGCCCTAGTGGATAGTCCAAATACTTCATTTAGGTTTATTGATGGACCTGCAACAACCATTTTCGAAACTTGGACTAATTCTCTGACAATATCGACAAGGGGATATTGGAAAGTTGGATCCTATTCCGATGTTCAATTGAGGCCACCTCTCTTTTGAATTTCCTTCTGCAAAGAGTAATATTGGCACCTCCTCTTTGGATTCCCATACTGCCCATCTGTCAGAGGAAGTAAAATATGAGATTTATGAGAATGAAGACTTAACAAGAAAACGGGAACATGTATTGACAAGTGAATAGGAACAGAGAAAAGAGGGGTTGTAGAGAAATTTGGGTTAAGGAAAAATTGGTAATAGGGAACAACCACAAACTTCCAAGATTAGTAGAAAATGAGTATAAAAAGGTTGATATAGTGTGGGATTTGCTGAGAAAAGAAAACAACAAAGATCAGATCAGAGATTCATATCAAAATTTTCTTTCAAATATAGGATTCATGGCTACAAACAAAGGAGTGGAAGGAGAAGAGAAAATTTCAAACATAAAGGTCATAAAGCACAAAGAGGGAAATGAATCTAATATTGGATTGGTAGAGGTTTGGAAAGGGTAATGATCTGGGATCTGGATTCATTTTCCAATATTTGTCCCACCTTTAGTATTTTCGGTTGGCAACATATTTTCGTTCCTTGTGCAGGCATATCTAATGTCATCCTATATTCATTTTCCCATTCTCTCTCATCTTTACTCCATCTCCTGTCTTTCATTACTACAAACTCTACATGTTTCAGTCTAATCCGTCTAATCTAAAATAAAATAAAAAACGTGTAAGTATTACTCAACAACTCCGTTAACTATCTATCTGGTACCTTTTGGTCTTTACTCAATATTTCCATTAAATATTTAATTGGTACCTTAGTATCTCTTCAATTAAACCTTTAAGCGTTTCCTGAGTGTCAAAACCCTGCTAGTCTATATGGTTACTTTCACCATTCCAACCTCTTTTCCTATACTTTGTTATTTCTTCTGTCTTCACCCATTTTGTTGTCTAGATCTCTTCCTTCAATGAATTTATGTTCGATTCCTAATTCCAAACTAATTTCTTTTCGACTTCCTTAGTTTCCATAAAACAATTGTGGTGGATTCTTGTACTTCTTTTGTACTAGTTATTGGAAAGTTTCATAGCCAGATAAAATGCAAAAATAAAGCAACACTTTATATCATAGCGACATCATCTTCTGAAGCAAGAATGGAATCAAGATTTCAAACGCTCTCTAGAGAAGCAACAAAATGGTTAAGAAAAATGCCGAGCACTTGGAAATATCTCACAAGGAAGAAATGGATGTCCAAGAGTTGGACCATATCAATACCGTCGCATCTATAATGTGTCCAGCGGAGGAAAAAAAACAAATACTTGTAACCTTGGGTGATCTAATGGGAAGATCATAAAATTCTCCAAAAGATATTGTCGCCTCAAGGGTTCCACAAGGTTTAGGCATGAAAATAACGGATTGTATTATCGAGGAGCATGCTCTTACTGCGGAGTAGCAAAATTTTTCTTTGCATACAAATTCTTCTTCAAAGAGAAGGTGGTTCGAAGTACCGGAATGGTCACCTAACAACATTCAAAGAATATAGGTGGCCCTAGTGGATAGTCCAAATACTTCATCTAGGTTTATTCATGGACCCGCAACAACCATTTTTGAAACTTGGGATAATTCTCCGACAATATCGACAAGGGGAGAATGAGAAGTGCGCACCTCTTACAGTGTTAAATTGTGGTCACCTTTCTTGAAATTTTTTACTGCATAGGAAAATATTGGCACCTCCTCTTCGACTGCCCATAATGCACATCTGTTAGAGGAGGTAACATATGCGATTCATGAGAATGAAGACTAAAAAAGAAAAACGCATTTTGATAAGTTAAGAGGAACAAATTGAAAAGAAAAGAGGGGTCGAAGAGAAATTGGGGTTACAGGAAAAATTGGTAATATGGAACAACCACAAACTTCCAAGATCAGTAGAAAATGAGTATAAAAAGGTTGATATATTATGGAATTTGCTGAGAAAATAAAACAACAAAGATCAGATCCGAGATTCATTTTAATATTTTCTTTCAGAAAATGTAGTCTCTAAGATATGATTGATGGCTACAAACAAAGGACTAGGAGGAGAAGAGAAAATTGCAAATAAAGGGAAGAAAGCACAGAGGAAATACCAAGATATCAAAGTGAAAGTAAATAAGATGTAAATTTTATTAACTAAGAGGAACATTCAAAATCTAATCGAGTCACTTGGAAAAAGAATAAACAATTGAAGGAAAAGTAAATTGAAACGGCTCATAAAAAAAAACGAAATGGTTTTGCACTGCCCAATATTCTGGTTGCATCTACTAATAAAGGAAAAGGTAAGGCAATGATATCAACAAATAATCAGTCGCATCATTGGCCAATTGGTTTCGGTTCCTCATCTGGTGGAGGGGAACGAACGACTAATATCTTTGTCCCACCTTGAAAAGATGAGGGTACCCAAATATACCTCAATATAAAACTTTTCCACCTACAAGTCATTTCTCCGAAAGTGATTGTCTATGGACCGAGTCGAGAAAATAAAACGAATTGTTTCACACTTCGTGTGATCGCCTATGGATACAAGATCGATACAATATGACAACAAGATAACTTGTGTGATTGACTGCAGATTCAAGATCGAGACAGTACAACAACGAAGTATGATTACTTGATAATAGGTTCGGACTTAACCAAACACTATAGGATTGTTATCAAGTAACTAGGAATTAAAGTTTGTGTATTTTACTTCTAATTATAATAAAAACAATTATAATTGCATAAATAAAAAAGTAAAAGACACAACAAGATTTTGTTAACGAGGAAACCGCAAATGCAGAAAAACCCCGGGACCTTGTCCAGAATTGAATACTCTCAGAATTAAGCCGCTACACAAAATCTAAACCAACTTCGTATAGTTGAGACCAAGCAACTAAACCTATAGTTCACCTAGTTCCCTCAGTATCCCTGCGCCTCCAACTTGCAATAAGTCACACACTTGTAACAATTCCTTTGGTTCGCATTCCAAACAGTAAAGGAACAACAAATCTGCTCGGAACAACTCTTTTCAAACAACGTGATATGAGTTTGACAAAAGGATCTTCCGTTTAACCAATAAACTCCTTTTTCATGTTCTAGATCAATCTATTCAACAACTATGAAAGTAATTGTTTATACTATGCAATCAATACTATGAATCACAAATAAATGTATTGATGTCGATCTACGCAACTAATCAATCTAATCTATCAAAAGATAAACCGATTATAGTTGTATCCCCAGCTGATCAAGTTTTATGCACACCAAAGATTATGAACTCAAATAAGAAATCTTCTTTGTCTTCAAATCTTCCTAGATCTTCAATAAACAACTGCACACAAACAACTTGAATCTTTAGTGATCAATCACACACAGAACGGAGTCTGTTAACGATGTATTATCACAAGACGTCTTTATATCTACGAACAGTCTAAAGATCCCCGTCGATACTTCGATCTAGTTTGAGTGAATCTTATATCATAATAGAAGATTCTCAAGCATAAACAAACTAGGTGAAATCAAATTTCAACAACTGTTAGTCAATCAAATCAATCGAAAACTTATAATAAACTGCAATTATCTAGTTTCCCACCAACGGTACTCGTAGAGCTTCTCAATCCCAAAGAAGTCTTTAAAACGAGCGGTCGTAAGAAATTTCGCCTAATTAGGGTACTTCCGTCTCCGAATAGACGGCTCCACTAGTAACAACACAACTAGGTAGTTTTGCTGGCTCTGGAGATTAATTTTCTTGAAATGCAAACTTCAATATTTATAGATCAACGAAGTTTGGACACCAAGGAATTTCCAATACCTAATATTCTCAAAGATATGCAATAAAGCCAAAATCGGTTTTTATAAATATCGATCATACCATCTCAGGTGATTACTTAAGATTGGTTTCACTAATAAAAGTAATACCGATACATAAGTCAGGCATTGTGAATAGTTTTACCAAGATACATAAACAAGTTATGAGCGGTTATACTAAACACACATATTGGTAATCCAAAGATTTGCAATGAATAACAATACCAATAAGCCTAGCGATTTCCCTTTCGATTCACAAAACAAGTTTATGAATTGTACTTCCTTTAAACGAATGTAAAACATTGTTTCCTAGGACGAAATCTTCACTCATACCCATACATAATCACAATAGCGTTCATACGATTATGTCGATGTCTTATACATGCAGTTCAAAAGATAGGCGTTATACTTCGTATTATAATTCCTTAATACTAAGTCTAGCTAGAGTATAATCATTCACAGCTTCACAGTTATGTTTTCAATATAGCACAACTTGAAAGATATGTTAGGAATGAAACATTTCAAGTCAAAATATTACTAACCTCAAGAGGAAGAATGGTGTCGTCGATGTAGCTCTTTACTTCTTCACATTCTTCAAGTCTTCGAGTAATACTTGTAAGTCTCACATCCTAATAACTTTCTAGCTAACCTATACGAAGGTGACTCTAGTAAATAATCAAGTGACTCTTTATATGAGTTTTGATTCACTAAAATATGACAACCAAACTTGACATACCAACGCTTGGTGGGTTCAACCGAGCAATGCTCTAACACACCTAATAACATCTCACAGCCTTTCAATATTATCCCATGGCATAATGGAAGTGTAAGCACGGTGTGACTTTTTCTTTAGTCAAGTTAGAGAACACATGTTTATTAGTGTTGCAACTGTTTATTAGATGCTTTAAAAAAATGTTAGTTAGCAAACACCGCCTAGTCGTTAGTTTATGTTATTCTCATTATACGAGTTTATAATGTAGTGATCTGGGTATGTTTGTTGTTGTCGAGAAGCCTTTTACAATATAAAATATTTTTTGTCGGTCACTATTTGTAAGCAGTTTTTGTTTAATTTTTTTTTTACTAACCCCCGGCCCCGACCCCGACTAAATAAGGTATATACTTATTTCTTTAATAACACATTAAAAAAGACTTCAACTTAGTTAAATACTTTGAAAAGACTGCAACTTAGAAAATACAAGAAAACCAAAGTTTGTAAAATAAATGAAATAGAATAACATACAAAAATAAAAATTTAAAAATAAAAAAAAATAATGAAAATTTATTTATTTTTTTAAAAGAGAAAAATAATAATGAAAATGAAAAATGTCCTAATTTGTAAATCCAATACATAAATCAACGGTTGTTATAAAACGATATAACATTCACTAGTTAAGGTTCCTACAAAGCCTTGGTTGGTAGCTTAGCAACAAGCTCGACCCCAACACCCTTTTGAATAGAAACACTCAATTTATAAAAAAGAAATTTACCTACACCACTACTAGCTTCATTACTAACTAAATAATTCTTCAATCTCTTAAACAAACACAAAGTATCACCACTAAGCTCCCCCAATGTCCAGAAAGCTAGAACACCCAAATCGTAACCGTGTGATACATATTTGTCTAGATATTTAGTACGTTTGCGTAGTAAAACATTTGAAATAGTTTGTCCCGGAATAAAAACGCGGATGACATGAAGGGTGAGACACACAAACATCCTGGTCATTCTTCCAATTATAAACAAGAACATCTGCAGGGCGCAAATATCTATTGTTATCTGACAAAAATCCAAGGGCCACTTCTTTACGCGCAGGCACGCCAGCCTTGTAACAAATGTCAGCAATTACATCTCGTATGAGATCATTTCTGAACTTGAGCCCCACATCTTTGGAACAATGAAGTGCGCGATCACTAAAAATATCCATAGGTCTATTACAACTTGAGCAAAGGCCACCTTCGAAAAACAAGGGAATGCCAAGGCGGCAACAAACTACGACTCTACATTGTCTTGGTCCGAGGCACTTATTCAGACCACTAATGGGTACAGCCAAAAGATAATCTTGTGCATGCTTAATACAGTTACATTTCCACATAATGGAATCTCTTGCAGACATTGAAAATTGGATGGGGACTTGCTTCTTAACTGCATCAAAATAAGTAACTGCCATGGAGTGCATAGTTGGGGGGAGGG
>NC_039365.1:105713642-105783893 GCF_003573695.1 Papaver somniferum
GGGGGGGGGGGGGGGGGGGGGGGGGCAGCACCATCAGCATAATAATTAGAAGGTAGTCCACATACCTGGATGAAGATATGAGGAGCCAACTGATAAGTCGATCATTTATTTGATGAGAATAAGCTACCGAGTATTACCTTTTGTACTGGAACCGTCTGGATTTGGGAGGCAAGATAACAATAGGTGTGAGTGTCTGCCATAGTATAAATGCCAAGGCCACCCTCCTTGATAGGCAAAGTAGATAATCTCTATTGTAATGGCCCAAACCATTCCCATATCCTGTGACCAAAAGTCACAAATACTGAAATAAATGGTCATCAAAAAGTTCATTGGCTTGTTGTAGTACTGCAGGATTGGTAGTACGCATTGCAAAATATAATCAGGACATACCGGTGCAATTGCGAAGTAATAATATCTCACTTTGGGGGTCTTTGAGTTTTTATTTGGCGGACATTAACTGGATGGTCTTGTATGCGCTGCTCAACATCATATCACTAATAAAATTCAGGTTCATACTCACTGCTCCCCCCAAAAGTTTAACGCCATTAGTAGGTCTATCAATATTCCGAGGGAATTAAAACCCTTCTGCAATACTTTTGGGAACAATGAAAGGCCAAAAGGTCTTCGTTTTTTTTTAATATTTAGATGTAATCCCCTACCCGGGCCTTCAAATTCTATTATCCTCAAAGCTTTGGCCACCTTAAGTGTGTCAGGAATAATTGTGCCATCATCAAGGTACCAAGTGTGCAAATCAAGTTTGCAACGAGAATCAATGGATTTCACAAGGGGATGGAGTGTCTAAACGAACAACATAGGACCGAGGGCACAAAGTGTCGAGGACAGAATATATTGGTCATAATAAAGTCTAGCATGCCTAGTTTAGCAAAATTCCACCCAACATTAAACGCCTGGACAGGGAGAAGAACTTCCTTAATGAGATGAGATCGACACAACATATTGAACGCATTAAAGAAGTCAATAAGCAGCATTGAAATCTTGGTTGAGTTCCCCTTCAACTCCATCAAGCTATTTACAGCGTATAAAATACTCTCAACCCCAACTGGCACACCAACACTAAAACCAACACCAAATTGGTGATCACCCAAGTAAGATGTCATGTTTTTGCCGACGGAGAAAGCAGCTACCTTGAAGACCAACCTGCACCAAATAGTACCAACTGCAATAAGCCTTAGCCCATCACCCGGTTTTAATAATGATGTTATCTCAGCTGGTCATCCCCATTTTCTCAAAGGTTCGATGCGCTTCAAGAGGTCTCAGGTTCGAATCCCCGATGATGCAATATTGCAGAGTTAGACATGGAAGGTAGGGTTAGCTTACCCCCCTTGCGACATAATCATCCCCCTATGCACTTCGGCTCCTTTGACTGGTGATGCGTGTCGTAACCACAACAAATTAATTAATATTTTTCCACCTAATTAACAAGTAATAGGAGAAAGAGGTTTTAGTTGTTTAGTTGTCACAAAAAAGGGGGATTGGTTTTAGATTTTAAAAACAAAAGAAAGTAAATAAAGCAATTAAAAGTTTAAGTTGAAATCAATAAGAGAGATTAGATCAAGGAATCCTTCTTCGTTGCAAAACAATGATTCAAGTTATGTTCTTTTCCACTTTTTATTAGTCACAGATTATCACCAACCGTAGGTAAAGCAGCTAGCTCAGTGCTAAACCCCCTAAATCCCTAGTATCACCGGATACGGAAGTTCTCGACTACCGGACTCTATTCACCAAACCACCTAGTAGTAGCTCACTCAAGATGTAATTTAGTTAAACGCATTAAGGTTTATGAATTTATTAGGT
Organism: Papaver somniferum; assembly: GCF_003573695.1. Classification (NCBI taxonomy): domain Eukaryota; kingdom Viridiplantae; phylum Streptophyta; class Magnoliopsida; order Ranunculales; family Papaveraceae; genus Papaver; species Papaver somniferum. The sequence continues at coordinate 105,715,458 of NC_039365.1, forward strand.
TGATATTAGTAGTTAGACTCTTAGCTCAAGGTCTACTTGCTAACGTTGTTTCCACACACAATTGCTCCACGAAATCCCTTCGTAAGGTCTCGTGTTTGTTACCTATGTAAAGAGTCAAGAAACGATTACTTATCCCCTAAGTTTCACTAGCTTTAGATCAATTAACAAATCAATTTAGTAGGCCTCCTAAACAATCTATCAATCAACCATGAATGTATAAACATTCCTATTAGTAAAAACAAACGATAATCATGTGTAAAACTTCAAAGTAGATTTAAAAACAAAACTCAAAACATGTTAAGAACTAGGAATTCATCCTCAATCAATAAGAAAATTAGGTACTCATGTTTTTGAAATTCACACAAATAATTAAAGGGAGAATTTTTAAAGTTCACACAAATAATTAAAAGAAGAATTTTGAAAGCAAGCAAAAACACAAGTGTTGTGTGTGTAAAGAGGTGTCCAGAAGTGTGTGTAGAACTTCTCTATTTATAAGCTTCAATATCCTTGCAATCCTCTTAGGAATAAAATCCCTTTCCTTTTGTAGCTCAAATTCCAAATCCTTGTCTTTGTAAAACTCTTCCACCTTCTCCTTCCAAATTCAAGCCCAATTCCTCAAACCATGATTCTAGATTACTCTTCACAAAATTCTGCTACTTTTGGGTCGCCGAAAAAATCCTGGAATCACCGGAATTCGGCCGGAAAAATCATCGTCGGCCACCTGAGTCAAACTAACAGTCTTTCTGGGTCGCCGTCATCTTTAACGGTCCGACTGAGGGTGCCGTTATCTTCTCAACTCACCTGGATCACTGAATTGACTCGTATGAATCGGATTCAAACCGAGTTCTTGTTGTTCCCTGCTACAGTTCAGGCCATTATATTGATCCTTCCATGCAGTATTTCCTTGCATTCATCTAACAACTCAAGCATTCATTCTTGCGCACCAGTCAGCACCAATACTGCAACTCACCATTGCATTTTCCAAGCACAGGTCACAATCCCTGCAATCTCATCTCATACCCATCTGATCATTATACATTGCCTTCAGATCCTCTCCAGTCACTTCTATCTCAGGCACTCAAATGCATCTTTAGCCATCATCTTCATCTCACATTAAATCATCACCTGCAATTCCACCCTCAGAACCAAGCCACTGCCAACTGAAATACACCACCAACAATAGCTAGCTGAATGCATTTGAGCCATAAACCACATTCCATCTGCAATGTTGCAGCACACAGTAGCATCAATTCTGTACAAGCTCAAGTATTGAACCTGCACCACCAGTTCCTGCTCCATTCACTAATCCGGTGACTTAGCACATTTGAATTCCCTTTTCTGATGTGTTCTTCTTTTTCTCCAAAACCAATAGTAGCAACAGCTGTTCTTCCATGTATTAAGCCTAACATACATCTAAATGATTCATCTGCAGCAGCAGTAGCAGACTTGCTACCACCCATTCTTTCTCCTGCAGCACCAATACCCATTCATCAACTCTTCACCAAAGACCACCGTCAATCTCTAATTTTATCTATCTATAACAACCAACAATACCACCTAATCTCCTCCATCCAGGCTAACCACAGATCCCATAACAGCTTCAGTTCAAACTTGCATCACAAACCACAAATACCAGTTGCTCCACCAACAATTCCATCTTCACACCGGCAACATCAAGACCACAAATCATCAACACCTTCACATGATTTCTTAGATCGACATCAACACTAACTCAAACCCTTATTTCTTCCTTTTCAGATTCAACCTTCAATTCACAACAAAACTCAAATTAATCGCAAACCCATCTTAGCAGTAGCACCAGTTCTCTCTCAGATTCATCTTCATCTACTCATCTATCTTCCAAACAAAGACGAGAAATCACTTGTTTTCTTCAATTGACAGAACCCAATCTTAATTTTATCTCAGGAACCCTAATTTCACCTTCAAATCTCGGACTCATCTTTGTTTCATCAATTACAGCGACCAACACCATGATTCGCTTCGATTAACATCTTCTCAGTTCTTAACAGATCCTTAACTTGATTATTTTCAACTAACCTGTACCGATTTCATCACCAGAACCTCTCTCAAATCTCTCGAATCATCAGCAGCAACGACTGCTTTTCTCCATGGATGCGCCTCTCTTTACTTCTTTCAAGAGCTAATAATCGAGAGGAATATCTCTCTCAATTTCAGATTTAGGTTATGATTTGGGCAAGATTCAGATGCCCAAGATAAGAACCACCCCATATGAGTGCCCTCAGCCAACAGTGGTTTGGGATTGAATTCGGCCGGAAAAATCATCGTCGGCCACCTGAGGTCTGTCGTCGGCTACCTGAGTAAAACTAACAGTCTTTCTGGGTCGCCGTCATCTTTAACGGTCCGACTGACGGTACCGTTATCTTCTCAACTCACCTGGATCACTGAATTGACTCGTCTGAATCGGATTCTAACCGAGTTCTTGTTGTTCCCTGCTACAGTTCAGGCCATTATATTGATCCTTCCCTGCAGTATTTCCTTGCATTCATCTAACAACTCAAGCATTCATTCTTGCGCACCAGTCAGCACCAACACTGCAACTCACCATTGCATTTTCCAAGCACAGGTCACAATCCCTGCAATCTCATCTCATACCCATCTGATCATTATACATTGCCTTCAGATCCTCTCCAGTCACTTCTATCTCAGGCACTCAAATGCATCTTTAGCCATCATCTTCATCTCACATTAAATCATCACCTGCAATTCCACCCTCAGAACCAAGCCACTGCCAACTGAAATACACCACCAACAATAGCTAGCTGAATGCATTTGAGCCATAAACCACATTCCATCTGCAATGTTGCAGCACACAGTAGCATCAATTCTGTACAAGCTCAAGTATTGAACCTGCACCACCAGTTCCTTCTCCATTCACTAATCCGGTGACTTAGCACATTTGAATTCCCTTTTCTGATGTGTTCTTCTTTTTCTCCAAAACCAACAGTAGCAACAACTGTTCTTCCATGTATTAAGCCTAACATACATCTAAATGATTCATCTGCAGCAGCAGTAGCAGACTTGCTACCACCCATTCTTTCTCCTGCAACACCAATACCCATTCATCAAGTCTTCACCAAATACCACCGTTGATATTTTATTTTATCTATCTATAACAACCAACAACACCACCTAATCTCCTCCATCCAGGCTAACCACAGATCCCATAACAACTTCAGTTCAAACTTGCATCACAAACCACCAATACCAGTTGCTCCACCAACAATTTCATCTTCACACCGGCAACAACAAGACCACAAATCATCAAGACCTTCACATGATTTCTTAGATCGACAGCAACATTAACTCAAACCCTTATTTCTTCCTTGTCAGATTCAACCTTAAATTCACAACAAAACTCAAATTAATCACAAACCCATCTTAGCATCAGCACCAGTTCTCTCTCAGATTCATCTTCATCTGCTCATCTGTCTTCCAAACAAAGACGAGAAATCACTTGTTTTCTTCAATTGACAGAACCCAATCTTAATTTCATCTCAGGAACCCTAATTTCACCTTCCAATCTCGGACTCATCTATGTTTCATCAATTACAGCGACCAACACCATGATTCGCTTCGATTAACATCTTCTCAGTTCTTAAAAGATCCTTAACTTGATTATTTCCAACTAACCTGTACCGATTTCATCACCAGAACCTCTCTCAAATCTCTCGAATCATCAGCAGCAACGACTGCTTTTTTCCATGGCTGCGCCTCTCTTTACTTCTTTCAAGAGCTAATAATCGAGAGGAATATCTCTCTCAATTTCAGATTTAGGTTATGATTTGGAAAGATTCAGACGCCCAAGATAACAACCACCCCATATGAGTGCCCTCAGCCAACAGTGGTTTGTGTCTAGTACTCCCCCAAATAGAGTTTCCCCTTAACCTTTGACCGGGTTCCAGATAGTGTTTGCCAATGAAATGACAACTTTGCCTTTATCCCTCAATTTAGGATGATCTCTTCTTATTTTCTCCGTATGACTCCAAAGTACCTATAAAACTCAAAACAAACGTAAAATACAAAATTCACAAGAAAAAATAGCAAAGAAAGCATAACTACTACATAGTAAATTAGGTGTATTAGACACCTATCAAATTCCCCCACACTTAGACTTTGCTAGTCCTCAAGCAAATCAAACTAAAACTTACAACTTCAAAGCGTTCCAGCATCCCAAGCATCCAAAGAGTTATGAGGACATAGAGTTTCTGCATGCTAGTAATAAGAAGTTAGAAATACCAAAGAACATATCCTCATTCTTAAATGTTGAGTGAGAAATAACCATACCATATGAGAGAATGCGTTTTTGAGAAGCGATCAATAAGCATTTCACCTCGACTTCTGCCTCACCAAAAAGGGTTTTATGAAATTGCACTCAAAAGACGTACTTTTATGGTTCTCACATGTGTGCAGGTAGGAATGAAGAGAGAATTCCTGCAACACGTTGAATGGTGGGAAGGACAACTTCCGAAATATTTTTAAAAAAACCGCATCTTTTATCGTTTTGAAAAACCATTTTTCTGACGATCTCTAAGAAAGGAAATCAACCACTATTATCGAAGATGAGATTACTTACTCACCTTCACATCCGATTGCAATGATGATAACACCACTCTCACGACATCCAATAGAAACGTCTTCCGCTCCTCGTCTTTATCTTCTTGATCTTCGTCTTCGTATTCAACTATTGATGATAATCTCTCGAACTTCATAGATCCTTGGCAATTTGTAACTCTTTACCTTAAATCCTTGTCGCTTGAAACTTCTTTAATATATTTTTCCTTCCCCACGGCTTATTAAGTAAAAGATAAAAACAAAAATTTCTCTTGCCATCATTTTTTTTTCATTTTTTTTTTCATTTTTTTTTTAAATTTACTTTTTTTTTAGAGACAAGAGAAATAAAATATAAAACAAAGTGAAAATAAAAACAAACCATGGCCGTGGGAAAAGTACTTTACCGCTTGATTCTTCACAACTTGTATCGTCTCGAAATCATAAACTTCAATAATTCTCACTTTTTGCTTTTCTTTGCTCTTGTAAATAAGTCTTCAACTTGGATATAAAATTACGCTCCTTATATGTAAGTCTTCAACATGTATATATAAAAATCCGCTCATTATATGTTGCTTTACTTGGATATGAAATTTACTCTTTCCTTGTTCTGTTGCTTGTAAACCTTGAACTTTTTCAACTTTCCTTGTAGAATTTGATGTCGCTCCCTTGTTGATGATGATGGTGTTTCTATGGATCCATTGTTGTCGAGAAAGAGAATGGTGCTAACTGAAAATCGAACTACAAGAAGGAGGCTTTCATCTATAGACGTCACCCTCATGATTGACAAAATTAGCACTCAAGAGATCAAAGAGTAGTGCTTTTATTGGTGGGAGGTTGGGTAGCTCACCATTCTACCCGGAATTAACGTACGGTGACACACACTCAAAAGAAAGCTCTTTAGTTATTTATAAATAAATCTGGTCGGTGCCTCGCATGATATAAATAGGGTAGTCTCCACTAATGATTGATCAGCAACTCTAATAATGCATGTCTCCCTGCTCCTATTCTGCATCTCCGGCATGATTAAATCCATCATTTAACACTCTAACAAGCAAGAAATCCGAACATAGTTCCCTAACACTTCCAAGTTCAGTTATGTCGGTCAGAATTCTTTATGTAAACATACCTAGAAGTATGCTAGTGACTCTAAAATCTCTACAAGTTGGAGGTTTTATGCAAAATATTTTTATTTTTATTTTTTATTTTTTTAAAAATAAATGCTTAACCACTCCCCCACACTTAAACCTTACATTGTCCTCAATGTAATTGAATCCTCCTAGTAAAGTTAAGGTGGGAAATCCTAACATGATATGGAACAAGAAAAATAAATAAATGAAACAAAAACAAAAAGAAAAAGAAAATAAAAAGCAAAAGGATAAGAAATACAAAACCTATGGATTGCCTCCCATTAAGCGCTTGTTTTAAAGTCGACGGCCCGACTTGGATCTTGCTTCACATTACTCCTCCAGAGGGAGTGAATCCTCAAATGAAAGTTCCTCCACATTCACATATGCAATGTTCTCGTAGTATGGCTTCAATCTATGGCCGTTGACCTTGGAAACCGAGTTGTCTCTGAGACTAGTAATTTCAACTGCACCATAAGGAAAAACATTAGTAACAACATATGTTCCAATCCAACGGGACCTTAACTTTCCAGGAAATAGTGTAAGGCGAGAATGATATAAAAGGACTTTTTGTCCCACTTTGAAGCTTTTCCGAGAAATCATCTTGTCATGAAAAAGCTTGGTCTTTTCCTTGTAAGTCCGGGCACTCTCGTAAGCATCATTACGTATCTCCTCTAGCTCATGTAGTTGTAACTTTTTTTGCTTTCCCGCTTCATCATACTCCATGTTGCATTTCTTTATTGCCCAATAAGCCTTATGTTCAAGTTCAACCGAAAGATGACAAGCTTTACCATAAACCAACCGATATGGAGACATTCCAATTGGTGTCTTGTACGCCGTTCTATACGCCCAAAGTGCATCATTAAGCTTAAAGCTCCAATCTTTCCTTGTAGTATTCACCGTTTTCTCAAGAATGGACTTGATTTCCCGGTTTGAAATTTCCGCTTGTCCACTAATTTGTGGATAATAAGGCGTACCAATCTTATGTGTAATGTTGTACTTCTTGAGGAGAGCGTGGAAAGCCTTCTTGAAATGTGAGCCTCCATCGCTTATCACCACTCTTGGTGTACCATGCCTAGTGAATATGTTTTCTCTTACAAAATCACAAACAACTTGAGAATCATTAGTTTTGGTGGCTCTAGCTTCCACCCATTTCGAAATATAATCCACCACAAGAAGTATATAAAAATTCCCATTTGAATTGACAAAAGGGCCCATAAAATCGATTCCCCACACATCAAAAATCTCAACGGTGAGGATTGGTGGGAGTGGCATTTTATTTCGAGCACCTAGATTGCCCGTTCTTTGACATCTATCACACGATTTGCAAAAAACATGTGCATCTTCAAACAAGGTTGGCCAATAAAATCCACTCTCGAGAACTTTGAGAGAGGTAAGTTTAGAACCAAAATGGCCACCACAAGCAAGAGTGTGACAAAAAGAGAGAATAGATTGAAAATCAGAATTCGGCACGCACCTTCGTATCATTTGATCCACGCCATATTTCCATAAGTATGGTTCATCCCACACATATTGCTTGTCTATCTTCTTAAGTTTCATCTTTTGAAAGTTAGACATTGTATTAGGTACCTTCCTTGTTACCAAGTAATTCACTATATCCACGTACCAAGGTGTAGAATTTTCCAAGGAGAAAAGTTGTTCGTCCGGAAAGCGATCTTGTAATGGAAGTTCTTATTGAGACATAACAAGTCTACTGAGATGATCCGCAACGGTGTTTTCCACACCTTTCTTGTCTCGAATTTCTATGTCGAACTCTTGTAGCAATAGGATCCATCGGATTAGCCTTGGATTAGCTTCTTTCTTCTTTATTAAGTATTTAAGTGCGACATGATCGAAATATACAATAACCTTTGTGCCCACCAAATATGATCGAAACTTTTCCAATGCAAAAACTATAGCCAATAACTCCTTTTCCGTGGTAGAACAGTTGATTTGTGCATCATTAAGGGTCCTCGATGCATAGTAGATAACATGGGACAATTTGTCCACTCTTTGACCCAATACGGCTCCAACCGCATAATCACTAGCATCACACATTAATTCAAATGGAAGATTCCAATCCGGTGATTTGATAATCGGCGCACTTGTCAACATTGCCTTCAATTTGTCAAAGGCATCCTTGCATTCCTTGTTGAAGTCAAAAGGTACCTCCTTTTGTAATACTTTGCACATCGGCATGGAGATTTTGGAGAAATCCTTGATAAACCGCCTATAGAAACTTGCATGGCCAAGAAATGAACGGATTTCCCTCAACGAAGTGGGATATTGTAAGTTTCTTATTAAATCTATCTTTGACTTGTCCACTTCGAGCCCTCGAGAGGACACGATGTGACCAAGTACTATGTCATGGTTTACCATAAAGTGACATTTCTCCCAATTAAGGACAAGGTTTGTGTCTATGCAGCGTTTAAGAACTAAGTCAAGGTTGTCTAAACAACTATCAAAAGAATTGCCGTGAACACTGAAATCATCCATAAATACCTCGATGATGCGCTCCACATAGTCCGGAAATATACTAACCATGCATCTTTGGAAAGTAGCCGGTGCATTGAAAAGACCAAACGGCATCCGTCTATATGCAAACGTTCCAAACGGACAAGTAAAAGTGGTCTTCTCTTGGTCCTCCGGTGCAATAACAATTTAGTTGTATCCCGAATAACCGTCCAAAAAACAATAATAAGAATGCCCCGCTAACCGCTCCAACATTTGATCAATGAAAGGTAAAGGAAAGTGATCCTTTCGAGTTGCGGAATTAAGCTTTCGGTGATCAATGCACACTCTCCAACCGGTTTGAACTCTTGTAGGAACAAGTTCATCGTCTTGATTTCTAACAACCGTAACACCGGACTTCTTTGGTATCACTTGTACCGGACTAACCCATTTGCTATCGGATATTGGGTAGATCACCCCCACATTTAGCAATTTGAGTATCTCTTTCTTCACAACCTCCATCATGGGAGGATTAAGCCTACGTTGAGCATCACGTACCGGCTTCACGTTCTCTTCCATTAGAAATCTATGCATGCACACGGATGGACTAATGCCTTTGATGTCCGCAATTGTCCACCCAATAGCCGTTTTGCGCTCTTTCAAAACTCTAAGCAAACGTTCTTCTTGCACCGGTGTGAGGTTCTTTACAATAATCACCGGAAGCTCATCTTCATCTCCCAAGAAAGCATACTTCAAATGTTCCGGAAGGGGCTTCAATTCTAGCTTAGGCGCCTTCACAATAGATGGTACAAGTAATTCATCATCCATGGGTAAAGAAATATATGAAACATTACCCTTTTTAGCTTCTTGCAATGCCGTCAAGGCACCACACATCTCCACCAATTCCTTGGAGATTTCAACATCCAAATTATACAAGCAGTGGACGTCCAATTCAATGCTATTTTGCAACACCACTTCAAGTTCGTCCTTTCGACTCAATTCCACCATTTGTTGTGGTAACGAATTAACCACACAATGGAGTAAGCGGAATGCACATCACTTGGGTAGCGCATGGCTTCAAATATGTTGAAGTCTATTATCTCCTTATCGAATTCCATAGTAAGTGTACCCTTGTCAACGTCAATCTTCATCTTTGCGGTCTTCATAAATGGCCTCCCAAGAAGTAAAGAAGTAGATGACCGATTCTCATTGTTGTCCATATCCACCACGAAGAAACCAACCGGAAAAATTAGCTCATTCACTTGCACTAGCACGTCTTCTACAAGTCCCTTAGGATATATGTTAGACTTGTTTTCTAATTGGATAATAACTCTTGTATCTTTCAAAGGTCCAATATTCAAGGTGTCATATATATCGGCCGACATTACACTTATGGAAGCTCCCAAGTCAAGTAAAGCATGTTCAAACCTTTTTGTACCAATAGTAATTGGCACCGTGAAACCACCGGGATCCGTGCACTTTTATAGGCATCTTCTTCAATAGCATAGCCGACGCACTCTCGCCAACTTTAGTAATTTCATTATCAAGCAACCTATCCTTCTTTGTGCATAATTCCTTCATGAACTTAGCATACCTTGGCATTGTCTTGATGGCCTCTATGAATGGGATGTTGATTTCTATCTTCTTGAAGATATCCATGGGTGCCTTGTCTTGAGCTTCTTTCTTGGACTTAGCAAAACGACTAGGAAAAGGAGGTGGAGTAGTGAAACCAGGAACCGGTTCCTTGGATTGGTCGGTTGGTGTTGAATTCTCATTTGGTGCGACTTCCTCCTTGTCTTTGACTACCTCTTCACTAGTTTCTTCATGATTATTTGGACTCTCCACTTGTCTCCCACTTCTTAACGTCACCGCATTAACATTCTCTCTTGGATTCACAAATGGTTGTGAAGGAAGCTTTGTGTATGCTTGAGATTTCAGTAGATGCACATCAGTTTCCAATTGTCCCATTTGGGTTTCTAAAGCCTTAATAGCCGATTCATTCTTTTGTTGGCTTTGTTGTAACAAAGAAGTAAGACCTTGCATGCCTTGCATTAACGCATTGAGATTGTCATCGCTCGAAGAATCACGCTCCTTCACTTGTTGTGGTTGGAATTGTTGTTGAGGTTGGAAGCGTGATTGTTGGAAACCACTTTGTTGCACATATGGATTAGGAGCCGCCGCTTGCTTATTGGCATAACTAAAGTTAGGGTGATCCTTCCAACCGGGATTGTACGTATTGGAGTATGGATCGTACCTTGGCCTTTGATTTGGATATAAAGCATTTACTTGTTCGGTCTCATCATCCGGAATAATTACTGCGGCCATTCGTTGCATTACCCTTTCCATGCTCCCCATCCTTTGTTCAAGGTATGATGATGAATCACTAACTTCATGCACTCGCCTAACCGTTGTTTCTCCTCTTGTGTATAATTGTTGCGAGTTCGCAGCCATACTTTCAATCAACTCTCTAGCTTGGGTCAACGTCTTGTTCATTAGTGCACCACCACCTGCGGCGTCAAGAAGAGATCTATCACTTGGGTGGAGAGCTTCATATAAGTATTGGAGTATCATGACGTCACTGAATTGATGGTGTGGACAGCTTGCCACCAATCTCTTGTATCGCTTCCAACATTCATACAATGACTCTCCCACATTTTGCTTCATCCCACAAATCTCCTTGTGAATTTGAGTAGCTTTTGAGGCAGGAAAATATCTCTCGAGGAAAAGTTTCTTCATCCCATTCCATGTGGTGATACTTACGGAAGGCAAATAATACAACCATTCCTTAGCATTGCCCGCCAAAGAGAACGGGAAAGCTTTCAACATTGCTCCATCCGCATTAGTCTCCGGTGGAAGCATAGCCATGACTATGGTAGAGAAGTCCATAAGATGTTTGTTTGGATCTTCATTTGCCATGCCATGAAACTTTAGTAACTCTCTAATCAACCCCGGCTTGATCTCGAAGGTTGAATTAGTTTGGATACACCATTGTTGTGTATCGAGCTTGTGAGAAGCTAGATCCTTGAGTGTACGATCAGCCATTTCTTCTTCGTCTATATCGGAATCCGCGAACTCACTAGATGAAGAAGGAGGAAGCGGAGTGTTAACCGCTCGAAAGAGGTCTTTTAGTTTAGTGTCGGATCGAAGACTTATACCAATTGGACTCGGTTTGCCCTCTTTAAGCATTCACCAAAGATATAGTACCTGAAACAAGATTCTCGAAAACTAAGTTAGATACGATATAGAATCTAACAAAGCAAGAATAAAGCAAAAAATAAATAAAAATAAAACAACTAAAATCGTCCGCTGCTCCCCGGCAGCGGCGCCAAAATTTGATGCGTGTCGTAACCACAACAAATTAATTAATATTTTTCCACCTAATTAACAAGTAATATAGTGTAGTCAAGTTCGTTCCCACGAGGAGCAAGAGGTTTTAGTTGTTTAGTTGTCACAAAAAAGGGGGATTGGTTTTAGATTTTAAAAACAAAAGAAAGTAAATAAAGCAATTAAAAGTTTAAGTTGAAATCAATAAGAGAGATTATATCAAGGAATCCTTCTTCGTTGCAAAACAATGATTCAAGTTATGTTCTTTTCCACTTTTTATTAGTCACAGATTATCACCAACCGTAGGTAAAGCAGCTAGCTCAGTGTTAAACCCCTAAATCCCCCGTATCACCGGATACGGAAGTTCTCGACTACCGGATTCTATTCACCAAACCACCTAGTAGTAGCTCACTCAAGATGTAATTTAGTTAAACGCATTAAGATTTATGAATTTATTAGGTTGATATTAGTAGTTAAACTCTTAGCTCAAGGTCTACTTGCTAACGTTGTTTCCACACACAATTGCTCCACGGAATCCCTCCGTAAGGTCTCGTGTTTGGTACCTATGTAAAGAGTCAAGAAACGATTAATTATCCCCTAACTTTCACTAGCTTTAGATCAATTAACAAATCAATTTAGTAGGCCTCCTAAACAATCTACCAATCAACCATGAATGTATAAACATTCCTATTAGTAAAAAAAAACGATAATCATGTGAAAAACTTCAAAGTAGATTTAAAAACAAAACTCAAAACATGTTAAGAACTAGGAATTCATCCTCAATCAATAAGAAAATTAGCTACTCATGTTTTTGAAATTCACACAAATAATTAAAGGGAGAATTTTTAAAGTTCACACAAATAATTAAAAGAAGAATTTTGAAAGCAAGCAAAAACACAAGTGTTGTGTGTCTAGAGAGGTGTCCAGAAGTGTGTGTATAACTTCTCTATCTATAAGCTTCAATATTCTTGCAATCCTCTTAGGAATAAAATCCCTTTCCTTTTGTAGCTCAAATTCCAAATCCTTGTCTTTGTAAAACTCTTCCACCTTCTCCTTCCAAATTCAAGCCCAATTCCTCAAACCCATGAGTCTAGATTACTCTTCACAAAATTCTGCTACTTTTGGGTCGTCGGAAAAATCCTGGAATCACCGGAATTCGGCCGGAAAAATCATCGTCGGCCACCTGAGGTCTGTCGTCGGCTACCGGAGTCAAACTAACAGTCTTTCTGGGTCGCCGTCATCTTTAACGGTCCGACTGACGGTGTCATTATCTTGTCAACTCACCTGGATCACTGAATTGACTCGTCTGAATCGGATTCAAACCGAGTTCTTGTTGTTCCTTGCTACAGTTCAGGCCATTCTATTGATCCTTCCCTGCAGTATTTCCTTGTATTCATCTAACAACTCAAGTATTCATTCTTGCGCACCAGTCAACACCAACACTGCAACTCACCATTGCATTTGCCAAACACAGGTCACAATCCCTGCAATCTCAGCCCATACCCATCTGATCATTAGACATTTCCTTCAGATCCTCTCCAGTCACTTCTATCTCAGGCACTCAAATGCATCTTTAGCCATCATCTTCATCTCACATTAAATCATCACCTGCAATTCCACCCTCAGAACCAAGCCACTGCCAACTGAAATACACCACCAACAATAGCTAGCTGAATGCATTTGAGCCATAAACCACATTCCATCTGCAATGTTGCAGCACACAGTAGCATCAATTCTGTACAAGCTCAAGTATTGAACCTGCACCACCAGTTCCTGCTCCATTCACTAATCCGGTGACTTAGCACATTTGAATTCCCTTTTCTGATGTGTTCTTCTTTTTCTCCAAAACCAACAGTAGAAACAACTGTTCTTCCATGTATTAAGCCTAACATACATCTAAACGATTTATCTGCAACAGCAGTAGCAGACTTTCTACCACCCATTCTTTCTCCTGCAGCACCAATACACATTCATCAACTCTTCACCAAAGACCACCGTCGATCTCTTATTCTATCTATCTATAACAACCAACAACACCACCTAATCTCCTCCATCCAGGCTAACCACAGATCCCATAACAGCTTCAGTTCAAACTTGCATCACAGACCACCAATACCAGTTGCTCCACCAACAATTCCATCTTCACACCGGCAACAGCAAGACCACAAATCATCAACACCTTCACATGATTTCTTAGATCGACAACAACACTAACTCAAACCATTATTTCTTCCTTGTCAGATTCAGCTTTCAATTCACATCAAAACTCAAATAATCACAAACCCATCTTAGCAGTAGCACCAGTTCTCTCTCAGATTCATCTTCATCTGCTCATCTCTCTTCCAAACAAAGACGAGAAATCACCTGTTTTCTTCAATTGACAGAACCCGATCTTAATTTCATCTCAGGAACCCTAATTTCACCTTCCAATCTCGGACTCATCTCTGTTTCATCAATTACATCGACCAACTCCATGATTCGCTTCGATTAACATCTTCTCAGTTCTTAACAGATCCTTAATTTGATTATTTCCAACTAACCTGTACCGATTTCATCACCAAAACCTCTCTCAAATCTCTCGAATCATCAGCAACAACAACTGCTTTTCTCCATGGCTGCGCCTCTCTTTACTTCTTTCAAGAGCTAATAATCGAGAGGAATATCTCTCTCAATTTCAGATTTAGGTTATGATTTGGGCAAGATTCAGACGCCCAAGATAAGAACCACCCCATATGAGTGCCCTCAGCCAACAGTGGTTTGGGCTTGAATTCGGCCAGAAAAATCATCGTCGGCCACCTGAGGTCTGTCGTCGGCTACCTGAGTCAAACTAACAGTCTTTCTGGGTCGCCGTCATCTTTAACGGTCCGACTGACGGTGTCGTTATCTTGTCAACTCACCTGGATCACTGAATTGACTCGTCTGAATCGGATTCAAACCGAGTTCTTGTTGTTCCTTGCTACAGTTCAAGCCATTCTATTGATCCTTCCCTGCAGTATTTCCTTGCATTCATCTAACAACTCAAGTATTCATTCTTGCGCACCAGTCAACACCAACACTGCAACTCACCATTGCATTTGCCAAACACAGGTCACAATCCCTGCAATCTCAGCCCATACACATCTGATCATTAGACATTGCCTTCAGATCCTCTCCAGTCACTTCTATCTCAGGCACTCAAATGCATCTTTAGCCATCATCTTCATCTCACATTAAATCATCACCTGCAATTCCACCCTCAGAACCAAGCCACTGCCAACTGAAATACACCACCAACAATAGCTAGCTGAATGCATTTGAGCCATAAACCACATTCCATCTGCAATGTTGCAGCACACAGTAGCATCAATTCTGTACAAGCTCAAGTATTGAACCTGCACCACCAGTTCCTGCTCCATTCACTAATCCGGTGACTTAGCATATTTGAATTCCCTTTTCTGATGTGTTCTTTTTTTTCTCCAAAACCAACAGTAGCAACAATTGTTCTTCCATGTATTAAGCCTAACATACATCTAAATGATTCATCTGCAGCAGCAGTAGCAGACTTGCTATCACCCATTCTTTCTCCTGCAGCACCAATACTCATTCATCAACTCTTCACTAAAGACCACCGTCGATCTCTTATTTTATCTATCTATAACAACCAACAACACCACCTAATCTCCTCCATCCAGGCTAACCACAGATCCCATAACAGCTTCAGTTCAAACTTGCATCACAGACCACCAATACCAGTTGCTTCATTCAACAATTCCATCTTCACACCGGCAACAGCAAGACCACAAATCATCAACACCTTCACATGATTTCTTAGATCGACAGCATCACTAACTCAAACCCTTATTTCTTCCTTGTCAGATTCAGGTTTCAATTCACATCAAAACTCAAATAATCACAAACCCATCTTAGCAGTAGCAGCAGTTCTCTCTCAGATTCATCTTCATCTGCTCATCTCTCTTCCAAACAAAGACGAGAAATCACTTGTTTTCTTCAATTGACAGAACCCGATCTTAATTTCATCTCAGGAACCCTAATTTCACCTTCCAATCTCGGACTCATCTCTGTTTCATCAATTACAGCGACCAACACCATGATTGGCTTCGATTAACATCTTCTCAGTTCTTAACAGATCCTTAACTTGATTATTTCCAACTAATTTTACTTAATAGTCACCGAATTCAATTGGACTTTTTTCCAAGTTTTTCGATTCCACTATCTTTTAACAAATCTTTTCACCAATCCGACCAAAAATCCATATATTGCGAATGAGATTTCTTCCTCAAGAAATACTTCCCTGTTTGCTGTTTCATTAAGTTGTACTGTACATACATTTATTACTTTAATTAATAATGTTACAGCAGAGAGAAGTAACAACAAACACATTATAGTAGACTAATGACCTTATGTGCATTAGTCATTAAACAGACTGGGTTTGAGCTTGTCCTTTCATGACCAAGAAAGCTTTCAAAGCCTTGTTCTTCTCTTGGGTGTCTTTAAATTCAACTCTCCTCCCATGACCTGCAAAATATTTCATCAAGCAATTAGTTCATCTAACAGTCAAACCCGTTGTTATATCGAAGGTGAAGTAAAAGTGGGACGGAAGCAAGTATTGTATCGACAAAATATTGTCAGACTTGATTAAGTAAAAAATAAGAATCGCTAAATGTGCATCTGAGGCACAGTCATATAACAGGTGATATGCCGCAGGGTAGTCAAACCAAGAAGACAATATGGACTTAAGCTATGTGCAGATATATGCCTATACCAAGAGGTAGTGAGTGACTCTCTCTGAACAGAAACTCATATTCCATTTCGAAAAACAAGTATATAAAGAGTTGGTAGATATGCGCACCAGGTAGGATCCACTCAAACTCGAAGTCTAACAGCTTGCGCACACTTTCAAGTTGAAGAGGAACTGCAGCAATAGATAATTAGCTACCAGATGGCAATTATGTGTCTTTAAAATAGTATACTACCCTGCCTGTGTAGCACTATTAAAAAAGTCGAGCAAGCTGAAAACACCAATATCACAAATTTGAAAGGGATACTTTTGGGACGACTTCAACTGTTTCGAATTCAAGACGGCTTTCACCCAGTCCAAAAGGTTCAATCGGACTTAAGAGCATAAACAGCTCCCAAACAGAAATAGTATATGATGTAGCCTTTGGTATTGAGTGTAACAAAGTGAAATAATAATACCTCAGGTTGGGGAATTTTATCAAGTAATGCATATCTAAGTTTCCCATACCTGATTGCTGATTGTATTGTTCCCCCATAGACAGTTCAGATTGATCTTTGCTAATATGATCCCCAGCGAATAGGACCTTAAGCGGCTTGTATAATAAGCACACAGACCCCTGTTGTAAAACACAAAGATACTGTGTTAGTAGTCACGTTGTGAAAAACATCCTTTCGTAACTCGAATACTTGTGGTTAACAATTGTAGCCTATCTGAGAATGCAAAAAATCCCAAATGACGAACACATTTACAGGACACTTCATTCACTTTATGTGATTATTATTCGAGTAATCTCATAACAGACCAGGTTAATCGCAAAACCAAAAATATGTGTATTCTTGAATTTGTTTCTGTAGGACCTCTACGGGTCGCCGCACCCTCTCCGGGCACGGCCACATAGCACCGATATTGTCCCCACTTGACCACCTTGAGGTTAGGTGTGGGGTTTTATCTAAAAGGCATCGGTGCTATGTAGGGAGAATGTCTAGCTTGCATATCACCATATGGAACTTGTTCTCCTCCATGTGGGACTATCTTTAGCTATACCCCATGTGTGACTCACATGTGTGTATTGAGCCACACAACTTCAACAGTTTCTACACAAACCTAGTCTCATCTATGAGTTCGAACATCCTTACTTACAGTTCTTCCAGTGAGTTTACCATAGCAACCTGCAAGTTATACGTCGGTGTGCACCATTGACTGACCAACGTATAACTCAAATATTTACCTCAAACATTTGATAGCAGCGAATTCTTTGAAACTAGAGCATAAGTAACAATAGATGTTAAGCCTCCTATTATAGTAGGAGAAACTAAATATTGTATGGTCTACAAACTCAAAACAAGACCAGGTTTTCATCTGTCTGCTAACTTCAGATCCGCAAACTCACTCTCGTGTGTCCTGGAGTGTGGAAAAGTTCAAAGTCATTCCCGAGGTTCCAGGGACCATCACCATCTAGCTTTATTTCTACATCAGCTGTATTATCCTCGATCTGATCAATTACAAAACTAAATTAGAAGAAACAGAAATGTCTAAAATTCAAAGGGCGTAAACGTATACCATAGAAGGTGCGATTGTCTGATGAACCATGAAACATAAAGGTAACAGACTAACAGCGAGAGAGATATTACTCACATCTTGTGAGTGAAGAACTCGATCACATCCAAACCTCTTTGACCACTTGTTGTGATCTGCTACATCATCCCTGGTAAGAACAAAAGAAAGCACTTCAAGCCTAAGAGCAAGCACTATGGTGAGCGAAGTTACCTATTTTTAGCAATGGGCAATCACTATGGTAGCAAAATTTGCTAGATTGTAGTAGTTAGCTAAGCCATGGCTGATCGGAACTACAGATCCGTAGAGTTTCCACCATATTCAAATTTAAAATTTACTATACAACATTACCTTTTTAAACTTGGTTTGGCTTGTTTTGGGGCGAAACTGAATTTCCGCCAAATACTATTTGACATTTTCTCTCCTCTTGGCTTAGCTACATCTCTCATTAGCAGCCAAGAAAAAGTGCACCATAGTGCTTGCTCTAAGATGATGAGAAACAACCCAAATTGTGTAAGGGGGAGAAAAGAGATATCAGTTTATTTAAAGTGTGATTGTTGAAAGAACTCATACCTGTGGGTGAGAAACATATAGCGTACTCCCCCGAGAATCTCAATCGTATGTGCAAGTCTTTCTGTGTATCTTGAACTGCAGAAAGATGCTCCTTGTTGAAACTCTCGTCTTATTCTATTCCTTAAGGAAAAATTAATCTATGTTGTGTTTGGATGAATAATAAGTTCATATACCTGTCCACGAGAATGTTACCATCCGGATGGGTGATGAAATAGGATGTTGCTCCATATGATGCCTCGGAATGATAACCACAGTCAAATATACCCTGAAACCATTTCAGTTATGGAAGGCATCAAGATACCATAATGGGAGCATAGTTTCTCCAGATGAGCAGTAACTTCCAAGATTGATTTTCTTTTAGTAAATTAAGAAGTTCAAAATACAACTGTGAGCAAATATGATTTGAAAATGTTGAGTGAGAAATGATTTGCAAACTACCGGAATTCTCTGTTCATTAATCCGAAGTGGGAACGTCTTCTGAACTTCTAGAATATCACGAGCAGGTTTCTCTGTATGAATAGAGCTCGTTGGACAAGAAAGTAAAGCCTGTGAACAGCAAGTGGTCAACTTCACGAAAAATAACTAAACTAAATAAATTCAGTTGGACATTGATGCATACATAGTCGAGTGTGTGGAACTTCTGCATCCTTCGGTTCTCAAAGAATCATCTAAAAGGCTATAACAAAAAGAGAATGTTGTCCAATTCTTTTGTAATACCATTATATATTATTTGGATTAGAAAATTACGCGAATATAACCTGAAGAGCATTTAGCCTTTCTTTTTCTGTACTTGGTTGTTTATAAACAGCAGACTGCTCATCCACTCGAGTAAAGACTTGCTGCAGAATAACAAAAGACATGATACTCACAACAAGAATCAATGAAATACTAAGCAACTACACAAACACTGCCACCATCAGCTTATTAGCACCCAATCAAGAATAACATATGCATACGCCATGAACTTACAAACATGTCAAGGAACAATTTCAATATTTTTGATGAATTTGGTAAACAAGGCCCGAAAGGTTAACCAATTAGCGCTTGTTAAGATATGTTATATTTGTTTGAAGGTTCTTCTTTGAACCTTACAGTAAACAAACTCGAACTGTGGAGCTTAGTAACCTGATGTTTACAAAAGAAGGGAAAGAAAAAAACATTTTGAACATTATACAAGTAGATATTCTAAGCTAAGAGGAGCATTTTCCGATGAAGTTGATAACTAAAAACATAGTCACCATGCTGTAAAAATCTCTAGGAATGAATACATGTAACATATTTTTATACAGATAAAGTTAAATTTACCGGAGCCATCCAGCGGCAGGTATCACAATCTATACATTTGTGATCTGCAAGAAAATCAAACAAAGAAAATAGTGTTAAGCATATCTATCAATAGAATGGACTTGTGTGCATACAAGGTTTAAATCTGAATAGGAATCCAGTTATGGCATGCCACTGCACATAAGCTAAGCGCCATCTTAGGGAGTTTAGATGTCCACGGTGGATACACTGGTGCATTAGTTGGTGTGCTTGATCTCTTGGTGCTTCTGTACGACGATACCAAGTCATTGTCTGGTGACTCAGTGAGCGCTCAATTAACCGTTCTAGACGAAGGTTTACTAGTTTACTTCCATCAAAATTGTCAGTACGAATTCACCATAACAGTATTCAATGCATCACTCAGCTAAGCCATATAAGGTTGGTACAAGGATTACAATTACTATACTATTTCTCAGGGGATTTGAGTCCAAAAGAAGAAAAATTCCCAAAATTATAAGCAAAATAAAATAAAGGATCTTAAAATCCTAGAGATTCAAACGAAGAAAGAAGCAAAATGTTACCAACGAAGAAGTCACCCTCTACATTCTGTGTTCCCCTCTGTCTCTCCAGTTTCATCGAGACCGTCTTTGTTGTTGTTGCCGTTG
This sequence comes from Papaver somniferum, assembly GCF_003573695.1. Lineage (NCBI taxonomy): Eukaryota > Viridiplantae > Streptophyta > Magnoliopsida > Ranunculales > Papaveraceae > Papaver > Papaver somniferum. The sequence goes on from NC_039365.1 coordinate 105,735,743, forward strand.
TTAGGTTTGATTTTCCAATACCAATAGCTTTTCAATAAAAATCACTCTGCCTCTTAACCCCAACAAATCTATGCTGGTAGTTGATGATCCTTACATCTTTCACAGCAGATAAAACTCCTTCCCCAACCATTTCTCTACTTCTTCTTTTCTCCAAAACTGTGAATTTAAGGTTTCTTGGTAGTAGTCTTTAGTAATTGAAAGGACTCAAAACTATCCACTTATTTAAGTAGACTCCGGTATATATCCCCATTCCCTAGTTTGAACACACAAGAAGTCCAAGTTAGCTTTACTTTACTAATTACTACTAGCTAAGGATCTTACAAGATCTTTCAAGAAATAGAATACCTTATTTTAGAGCTAACAATTGATTGGTTAATAGAATTTTTAAGTGAAGAAAATACTAATTTTGCATCCAGGAAGCAACTACGAAAGAAGCATCATTTAAGGAAATTAAGGTTTACCTGACAGATAACATTGTTTATTGGTTGGTACTTGGTATCTGCTGTGATTAACAAAGTATTCCGACCTGAATCACCTGAACTATTTATTTTAGATTAGGATGGGAAGCTTGGAACAATACCGGAACTGTTTAATTTAGAAAAAACTCTACTCATTCAGTGAGTCACCAAGTGATTACATGAGTTTATTTTTAAGAGTGCAAGTTTTTTCTCTTTCTTGGCCGCCTCTTTTTGACCAATCTGGGGTTTGACAATTCTCTGTTGAGCACAAAATATCCCCCTTCACACAGTTTCATGGCTCTAGGCCGAAGCAATTAAACATACAAAATTGAATTTCGTTTCCGGGGAAGAATTAATATCATTTTTCCAATTTGGCTTATTTTTAAGATAAAATGAAAATGTGATAGTAACTCTTTTCCAGAAACAAAGAGAATATGTACTAACGAAGCACTGAGATTTATAAAAGCCATATTACTGACATATACATAGTTTGAGATAGTGTTGCAGTTACAATAGAAAGAAGTACGGCAATGACCATGCATTAGTTATTAAATGAAGTGACCTAGAGCTTCTCCTTTGACAGTCAAGAAAGCCTTTATAGCCTCATTCTTCTGTTGGGTATCCTCAAATTCAACTCTCCTCCCATGGCCTGCAAAATATCTTAATTGCTTCATCCAGTGATAGAAAGGTTGTTTAACAACAATAGATAGGAGTTTCTTGCAAATTGAAATAACCAACTTAGAGCAAGGGCTATGGAATGAGTGTTTTTAATACTCATTCACTACCTAAACGAGTGAGAGACTAAGTGAAAGAGTGTGTTACTAACCATGGGAGAGGCTAAAAACACACTAAGAGGCACATGATCAGCCTCTTGGAGGAAGAGGTTGATTATCAACCGCTTGAGAGAGAAAAAATCACCCAAGAGGCAGAAGATCAGCCTCCCCAACATGATTTTAGATATTTTAATATATTTTTTTTTGTTTTTTATCTCCAGGAGGCAGAAGATCAGCCTCCTAGGACAATTTTTTCTCCAGGAGGCAGAAGATTAGCCTCCTAACTCAAGTTTTTCTCAGGAGGCAGAAGATCAGCCTCCTAGTGAAGACTGTCGACCACTCATCCGCTTGAATGAGTATGTGAGTGATTTTTGATGAATGAGTGGGTGTTCTCACTCCATAGCAGCACCTAATTTGATCAAATCTAGTGAAACTCATTCATTTTGAATGAGAACCCTCACTCCATAGCCCTTGCTCTTAGAACAACAAGAGAAATCAGCTACATGGATGCTAAATAAAAAAGAGGACTTCGTTAAGTTAGTTGATGAAAGTTGGTAAGTGTAACCGAGGCGCGGTGTATGACAGATGATATGCCAATCTCTAGTCAACTGGCGAAGCCAGAGAAAGATGCAGCAATGTGTGGATGTGGCTATACCAGAGGTAGAGAGTGAAATTGTTAACTAAATGGAAACTCATCTCCCATTACAAATAACAAGTATTGAAAGTGGAGGTAGATATATGCACCAGGTAAGATCCACTCAAATTCAAAACAACAACTTCCGAACACTTTCAATTTGAAGAGGAATTGCAACAAAAGCAAAATTAGCTGCCAGATAGTCATCCTGCATGCATAGCAATAGTAAAATAGACAAGCAAAGCAAAGTTGTTAGAACACCAGAACCACATATTTAGATTGATACTTTTGGGACTACTTCAACTGTTTTAGATTCAAGATGAATTTAAGCCACTCCAAAACAACTGGATTCGATCCAATGCATGAACAACTCCCAAGCAGGAATACTTATGAGCTGGACCCATTTTACTAATTGACAATTTAGGTGCAGCTTGTAACAGAGTAAACACTTGCTTTAGGTTTGTAAATTTAGTTGGATAATATGCATACCTGAATAATGATTGTATTGTACCCAAATAGACAGTTCAGACTGCTCTTTGCCAAAATGATCCCCTGTGAATATGACCTTGAGTGGCTTGTAGAATAAGCTCACACATCCCTACCATTAAACATACAGATGTGGTGTTAGTCGTTAACAACATTGTTTTTCAACTCAATTTACTAAGTAATTACGAAGGACTTAAGATGTTAAAGATAGTTACATAAACAAAAACCCTGGCTTTCTATTTATCCATTAATTTCAGTTCTGAAACTCACTTTAGAATGTCCTGGAGTGTGGATAAGTTCAAACTCATTCCCAAGGTTCCATGGGCCGCCACCTTCTAGCTTTGTCTCTACATCAGCTGTATGATCCTCGACCTGTTCAAGTATAAACTTAAATTCGCAACAAAAGAACAACAACAAATAGTGTGATCAGAAATTTAACAAGCGCAACCCCATGCCAGTTTGCGTTAGTGGGTACAATTGTTTGTTTTTGTTCATGGGAATCATTATAAAGGTATGGCAAAAATGTAATAAAAATTTAACTTACATCCTGTGAGTGAAGAACTCTATGACATCCTAACCTCTTTGACCACTTCTTATGATCTGCTACATCATCCCTGGAAACCAAAAAACAAGCTAAGATATTCACTTCCACCTATACCTACATATATTGACTGAAAAGCACTGCAATTTTGAGGTGACATAAAACAAATTGAATTGCCACAAACGATTAACACGTAATTCTTTAAGGAAGTCATACTTGTGAGTGAGAAACATGTAGCGCGCTCCCCCGAGCAACTCAATCTTATGTGCGAGTTTCTCTGTGTATCTTGGACTGCACAAAAGTATCCCTTGTTTAATCTCCCATCTTATTCTTTCGCGCATTATTTGAAAAAACCAAAACAAAAAAACTTCTGATTTGTCTCAAGGATAGATAGCGCATTCATATACCTGTCTACAAGTATGTTTCCATCAGGATGAGTAATGAAGTATGATGTTGCTCCATACGATGCCTCGGAATGATAACCACAGTGATAAACACCCTGAGACCATCACAGTTTTTGAAGTAAGACATCACAACTACTGAGCATAATTTTCTCCAGATTCACAGTAACTTTTAATATAAAAGGTGTGATTAAGGAAATAAGATAAAAAAAACATTTTGAGAGCATAGGGAACTGGAGAATGTTGAGTGATAATGAAAATATACTGGAATTCGATGCTCGTCAATTGGTAGTGGAAAAGTTTCTTGTACTTCTAGAATATCATGAGCAGGTTTCTCTGTATGGATAGAGCTCGTCGGACAGGAAAGTAAAGCCTGCAAACTTCAAGGGGTCAATTTCACTTAAAGATACTAAACTAAGAGAAAATCCCCTAGATACTAAGAGAAAATCCCCTAGATACTAAGAGAAAATCCCCTGATACATGGCCGAGTGTCTGAGTCTTCAAAAACTCATCCTAAGACGATAGATATTTCATTTTTTGTAACACTCCTCAATCGTATAGTACAATGGGAAAAGGTATGAAATCATCTTAATGGTACCTGAAGGGCATTTAGCCTTTCTTTCTCGCAACTTGGTTGTTTATAAACAGCAGACTTCCTATCCACCAAAGCAAAAACTTGCTGCGAAAGATCAAACAGCATGCCACTCACAACAAAGTAATGATACAAATAGAAAATAGGAGAGAAATTAATGTCATAAACACTGTCACCTTTGTTATATTAACACCCATTCATGTATAAGAATAATTATAAGTCATCGACCGGCTTTTATATTTCTGACAAAATTAGTAAACAAGGCCAGAATTGTTGACAAATGAACCCTTGTTAAAGAGATGTTGCATTTGTTAGACAGATTTCTTTTATTTCTTACAATGAACAAACTCCAACTGTAAGGTATAGTGGAATAGGCATGCATGTACATATTTATAATATAGAAAGATGGATTTTAGAAGTTGGCAAGTAAAACATAGTTGCTCTTCCGCTAGATATCTCTAGACCTACATACATAAAATTGAAATTTACCGGAGCCATCCAGCGGCAGACATCACAATTTATACATTTGTGATCTGCATGAACAGTGAATAAAGAAAAGACAATGTTAAAGCACACCCAGGAATCAAATGACAGAGTTATTTGAATATACAATACAGATTCTAGATGGGAAAATCCGCTTAGTGTGTGTCAATGGTGATATCTAACCAGCTCAGGTGATCTGTTGTAAAATTCTAAACATCACATTTGATGATTACCCAATGGACATGCTTCTCTAAAGGCAAGTGACAGGTAAGATTCTTTCAGAGCAAGTTTGTTGGGTAAATATCAAGTGAGATGTTGTAATAGTTGTATGCTACATTTTATAACAATTTTTAAATTTAAGACCAAAAAAACAAGGGATGACCTTTTGTGAAGATTATTTTCATCCTTAATTTTTTTTTGCGAATTGCAAGGACTTTTATTTTGTAATGTCTTGTCACATAGGAAATCTACCTTAGAGCAAATTGAAGTGCTCGGGGGCAGTACTCTGAGACTCTATATACACTCCCTCCACAGACTGGGCCTATGACTACTGCCATAAGGGATGTATAAGATTTCAGACTACTGCCACCAAATTCCAGTTTGACTAAACCAACTTTTACTACGGCTCTAGGAGACTATAATAAATCATCGGAGGATAGTAGACAGTAAATTCTTACCAACTTTAATGAGGGTTATAACTTTTAGAACATTTAGATTTCTTATGAGGATGTCCACAAAGATGAAAGGATCATCTTTGAATCACTTCTATGTGGCTCCAGTAATTGGTGTTTTACTTAGTAATGGTGTTACTGGAATTTATCATCCTACAACAATAGATAATCCCACTGAGTTAATCATATTATCATCCTTGAACAAACAGACAACCTACTTCTACCAGATAATACAGTTTTGGCTAGACCCCAAACATTCTCTTCGGAGGTGCGAGTAGAATAAGAAATAGGAGAATCTATAGTCTTAGACTACTGCCACCTAAGACCAGATTTACCTATGCCATGCTTTCCAGCAGACCTCAACTAGACCAATATGCTACCTGATCAAAAGTTGATGTCAGTTATACTCGGATTGGCATTAAATTCTAAGCAACATGAGGGTTCAAGCTTACGAAGCAGTCTACATTCTTTGTCAGAACGATTGGCATCATTCTTTATTTGTCTCTACTGAGTTGTTATCACTTTGGTATATGACTTTGTGGTGTAAACAGTTGATAAACCTTCAGCCACTAGTTTTCTCTAACAGATATGACAACCTCAAACTAAAAAAAATTCATGAATTCTTTCTGGAGAGATGTAAAGAAGAAAAATTCATAATAAAACTCTTTTCTTACCAACATAGAAGTCCCCCTCTACATTCTGTGTTCTCCTCTGTCCATCCAGTTTCATCTGTACCATCTTTGCTGTTGTTGTTAGGTTTAATTTTCCAATACCAAAACCCTTCCTGTAAATTTCACTCTGCCTCTTGACCCCAACAATTTTCTGCTGGTAATTGCTGATTCTTAAATCTTTCATAGCAGATAAAACTCCATACCCAACCATTTCTTAAGGTCTTATTTTCCCCAGCACACTTTGAAATTGAAGGAATTCAAAAGTAACCACTTATTTTTAAGTACCACTCCATTGAATAGGCTCTACAATTATTTGGATTTTTTTTCTTCCCATTTTCCCGCGAAAACAATAAAAAACCCTAAGAAAATGTTAATGGCGGGAAATATTGGCGCCACTTTTCCCAAATTTCGTTCTCCTTATAAAATCAGTCGTTCCCTACATCTTTTTCATTCCCAAATCCTCATATCACCAGAACCAAACCTAATTTCAATTTTCTCACAATCAAAATGGCACAACAACCGGATTCTCAAAACAACAACAATCAGACTTCAGAAGCCAGAGAACCTCCAGTGAAGATCCAGAAGGTTAATGAAAACGGTGTTCCAGAAATCTCTTGTTTTTTGAGAGTCAAAAAGCTTTCAGAAAAAGCTGTTCTTCCTTCTAGAGGCTCCTCCCTTTCGGCTGGTTATGATCTTTCTAGTGCAGCTGAGATGATAGTTCCAGGCAGAGGAAAAGCCCTAATTCCAACTGATTTAAGCATTGCGGTACCTCAAGGAACATATGCTCGTGTTGCACCCCGTTCGGGATTGACCTGGAAGCATTCCATAGATGTAGGTGCCGGTGTTATTGATGCTGATTATCGAGGACCAGTTGGGGTTATCTTATTCAATCATTCTGATGTTGATTTCCAAGTTAAAATGGGTGATAGAGTCGCTCAACTCATTATTGAGAAGATAATTACTCCAGAGGTCGAACAAGTCGAAGATTTGGATTCTACAGAGGTTCTGGAGGTTTTGGATCCACTGGGGTTTAACAATCTTGTCATTTTAAATTTTCTAGTATTAGTAGGTTCTGTAGTTGCTTCTGTTTAATACTTTCCTATGGTATATCCTGGATTTTTAATTGCAAAACTTGAGTTTATATATATCCATTGTGTGAATTTCATTTGTTTTGCATCTGCTAAAGAAAAGATACGAACAATCATCATTTATGTAGAAGCTTAGAACAATGTCAAAACCCATGCATTTTACATGCATCTTAAACAGGAACATTGATGATGAAATTTTTTTTGGATACAGGAATAACTTGGAATGTACATTAACTGAGTTAAACAATGAATGAGTTCACAGTTTCAATAGACTCATGGCGACTCATTAAACCCTTGGCGATTAACAGAATTCACATTGCCAAAACTAACCTGAGTTAAATTTAAATTTATGTACAAATAAAGAATAAAACATTAAGACCAGACACTGCAGACTGTTTTCATGCATAACCAACTTAGGGCTTGCAGGGTGATTAAAGATACCCCGGAAGACTAAGATAAGGGTAAAAAGAACAAAGGAAGAAATTTGAATCAATTTTTGTCATTCACAGTTTCATGGTTCTGGTGCTGTGATTTCATTTTGGTTTCTTCCGAGGGCGTATAGTATATGTCATTGAATGGTAGATTAAAATCTTCATCTGCACCAGCGACATCTTCTTCAATACATGTCGTTCTACATAACAATTGAGAATTCCTCCAATCTAACCGTTGTTCTTGCTCCTCCGAACTTCTATCAGAGTAGTTTTCATGAATGTTTTCTAACATTTGATGGTTGAAAACTGGAGGCTCAAGAAAACTTGCCTGGGTTCCGCCACCAGAATTATGATCATTTCGGGCCCACCAGTGGTTCTCAACAGGACGTTCAAGATGACCTGTGTTGTGCTGTTGTAATACACTTTCCCGGAACGAAGGAGTTGAAGTAGATGGTTCCATAGGAGTGCGCGCCCGTTCCTCGTCCAGATGGAAACCCCAGTTTTGTTCAAATCTTGGTCCTGCTTGTGTGCCAGCCTGATTATTCGGTCTCCAAATATCTCTATCACGCTCCATTTCAGTTGGTGGTGGTATGTCTTCTGAATCGTTCAGTGTGTGGGGGAAACGTGAAGTGTAATACCAATCTAGCAAATATGGGTGACTATTTTGATCTGAATCGACAATCCATAATGAACCCAACTGATAACCTGTTATGGGAATACCTCCCATGTTTCCTTGGTTTCTCAAATTAAGGTTCAATTGCCAATTCCTTGGATACCGAAATTCTTGTCGTGTCCTTCCTGGCAAATTTTGATCCCGGAAACTTCTAAGAGTTGATAAAAATTGTTTTCCTGCCGCATCTGGCTCCCAAGTAGGGTAACTGCTGTGGAAGCTGCAATTCAATACAATAAAATCAACTCAGTCCAGGGAACTTAGATATTGACAAGAAGGATGAACTTATAAAAAGATAGTAATGGGAAATGGATAAAATGCTGAAAAAGTAGGTCAAGCTTCATTAGCAAGTGAAGGATACAGTCAAATGTCTGGGTTTAATATGTACACATTCAATACCTTAAATCCAACTTGCTACTAACTGGTTTGGACAAGCAAGATACGTGTATCACATAAGACGTTATAGAAGGATCTTTTTCATAGTCTGAAAATTATATTAAATCCAGAAACACATTCTGAATACGAAAAGTAAACATTCATAGTCTTCTTAGTTTAATCACACAAAATTTTGAAAAATCACAAAAGAAGCAGAAACCTAGTAAAGTTGCAAGCCAGACACATTAGAAGTTCCTTGACTTTATACAAGTAAACATATCCTTGATTCCTTTGCATGTCGCCAGATGAATAGCATGAAAAAAAATCATACCTCAAGAATGACTTTTCCAACTTCCCCTGGGAGCTCCTCTGGGTTTGCGGTGTATTGTATGGTGCACCATAGTTGCTATTTCCATGCCTTTCAAAATCGAAGACACTTAAGCTGCATAAAGAAGTTGGAAACAGGAGTCAAAACTTTAATTGTTTGCATGAGGCCTCCTAATATTGAATAAATAAAACCAATTATAGGACAAGACCTAGATATTCTAATGTAATCAGTGACAATCATCTAGACTTGCTTCAAAAAAAGGCGAATGGTAATAACCTGCAAACATGACCCACGCCTTCAACATCCACTGTGAAATTGGAAATGAACTGCAAAATGTCTTCCACGCGCTGCATAATTTAAGAGAACTATTAAAGGGAGGGAGAGAGGGTGGGCAGCCGTGTATGAGTTCAGAGAAAAATGTATTACATGTAAAACAAAGATACCTGTGGTACGACAAAGATAAGTAAAAATGGCGTGAGAAAAATTGAGGCCATCTCCTCCAACAACATCATCCCAGTATACTGCACAATTAATATAATAACATAAGTACTAATTCCCAAAAGATAGATATCTTACTTCAACTAACTACAATTCCGACAACTCTCAAGTTGTAAAAAACATAAGAAACTAGAAAGACCGAGTCTCAGTTGAGCTAGAGTATACTTTCAAGTCTCATTAGAGATATTCATTAGATTTTAAATAGTTCTACATTAATCCTGTCGTACTATCTTGCAAAATAGGGAGTCTATCGTGAACAAAAAGAGCAGAATAATTGCTGCTTTATCTTATATCAACTAATGCCAAAGTTCATAATTTATTAGCAAGAATTATCAGACATTAAGCACTAGTATATAATGCTTAAATGAGCTTACTTGAGAAATAGCACAACCATAATATTTATAGAAAATTGAATTCCATCTTTAAAACAGAAAACAGTTTCAGAGGTGGGTTTACCTGAAATAAGGTTTCAAATTCTGTCCGAACCACATCCGAATTTTCTTTACCGCGCCACCTCTTTGGCATATGGTGCGTGTGCTGCACGACTAAAGACATCGCCCCTTCTGGGTTACGGACCTGAAGGTCCTCCATGATGGCTGCCCGGCTAATAGCGGTTACAGTTCCAAAAACAGCAGCATACCATAATAGGTTACGACCATATATCTGGAAAATTAATACACTGTCAGAGTAAACTCAACTAATTCGTTCGTGTAGAATTGGAAACTACCCTATATAAAAGCTACAAAACGGAGGAGTGGAAAAAACATTATTACATGCCCTTCAAGTAGAGATTCGTCAAGTATTGCAATTATGATAAGAATAGCAGCGAAGCCCCCAGAAACAAAAGAGACAAATTTCGCAATGATGCTAATAATTGGAGAGGGAAATTGCTTCAGATATTCGTCGGCATGAATTACGCTGCTGTTCATTCGATGCTTGAATAAATGGTCGACCTGAAATACAAAACAAAAAAATGATATAAACATATTGGAAAGTCAATATATTAAAAGCAAGTCAAGTTTACAAATTCCGAATGCATCCCCTTTCGATACAAGACGATTAGGAGAAGCATAGCATTTGAATACCACCATTGACAAAACGATAAGGAGAAGCATAACATTTGAATACGATTAATTAGTATTTTCAATGTTAACAATAACATTCTAAGAGGATGAAAGTTTATTAGTATCATGTGAACGGAGATGCATAGCATTTGAACACGACTAATTTAATGAGTAATACCTCGTTGAATTCCCTAAAGATCCACCTTGATAAGTTGGACCATCTTCGAGATGATGCTATACTTGGATGATTATAGAACTGTTCCGCATGCCTCAAAAAGTGAAATACCACCATAAAGATGATACTAAAGGGAGAAAGGAGAAGCATCGCTATCCCGATTAACATAAGCCTCCTTCTTAATGATGTAGGATTGGAAATGAAGTCACTCTGCAGGCGAAAATTTCTGGACAACCCAAATTACATTCATATTAGTAGGCTGCTTGAGTAGTTTACTAACTGATATCCGAGTTATATGCTAATCAAAGTATTAACTGTACGTAAAACATAATAGTGACCTTTTTCATACATACCTGTCAAACATGCTCTGTAATATACACCAATTAAATGTCCATTCAAGAGTCTTAGGCAACATTAAACAATTTCTTCTTCCACGTATGCCAGACTCAGCAGAGCTGACTGCAGGACCAGATCCCGGTACCCACTGAGAGATTGGGAAAGCAAGAATGCCTTTATTGAGCATCCCAATCAAGTAGTTCTCCTTGCGCATTATTCGCATGATTATATCATGTGCAGAGAGATCTTTTACAACACAGAGTTGTTGTGACCTTTGTATCTGAACAACCTTTTCAAGAATGGTGGCCCATGGCATTGTTTGAACTTCACGATCAGTAACTTGCAGACTGCCAAAAAAAATAGGTAAAGTTGCTTAAAAACTAATTATGCCAAAATAGTATACTGACCATTTAATCCCAGAAACCCTACAACTACAAGAGTAACTACAAAAAATGGTTCGTGATTACTCATATTGGGGAAAACATCAGAAAGTAATTTCATAGTTATAGTTACCTATTATAATAGAAGCGCCGAATCTCCAATATATCTTTTAATTGATAACAAAATCTCACAAACGTAAAGATCCAGTATCCGGAAAATATTCCTAGATACCCCAAAATGACCCCTTTGGTAAATGTGAAAGGAGTTAATGGGTGTTGATGAAAGGCCTCTTTGGCCAAATCACAGGGTTTAATCCCAGATTCAACTGCCTCTATCCCACACTTTGCATTGCGAAGACCATTCCAATCGACAAATAAAAGGAATACACCAGAAAAGCATATGGTGAACCCTAAGCTAAGAAGTTCGACTACCCACTTGATTATGATGCACTGAAGTCCGTTCTCACAGTAGTATTTATAAAGTCTATCAAAGAAGAGGTCCAGATCAGCAATTGGTTCCACATTCAAGCCTTCCCCGTTAAGAAGGTCGGAAGGACTCTCACTCCTAGAACTTGGCAGCCTCCGGTAGTCAGACAACTCAATCTCAGGAGCCACATCAATGAGAAGTTCTTGGTTTAACGACGATTCTCTTTTCCATTGCCAATTAAGAATGTTGTGTTTGAGGGCATGTACTCCTTTGTGTCCACTGGACATCATTCACAAACACTTAGCCCAAGATAACGAGAGAGAGTGCATTCCCCAAAATGATCATTTGGGTAGTTCAACTATAGACCTGTAAAGAGGAATACTGAACGAGATTATGTATAAGTAAATGTGCTTGATAAAAAAAATTTCAAGTCTTCATGATGATACATGTAAATAGACATTAAAAAACTATAGCATAGTCCAAGAAACTCAGAGTATATGAAGTATATAACTTAACTGCAAAAGACAATGATAGACCATCACTATGATCGAAGAGGATAGAAAGAAATCAGTGTACACCTCAGGAACTTGGGTTTCTATTCTAAAGTTCCAGTGATCTCTAGTGGAATTTTGTTAGGTTTAATTTAGTCCAACTGAGTATCGGTCTCCTAATTCACCCTCTAGGTTCCTATGTTACCCAAACAGAAAAAGTGATTATCAACATCGCTAATCAATAAAAACAACTTGGAATTTCTGAAAACTTCGAAAGATAGTAATGCCAGCATGATTGATCTAGCAACCTAACACATCTAGTCAAATACCAAAGAGCGTACATGTTTACAAACAGCTGAGGGTAGAGGTTCACTTCATTAAATCCCAATTCATGCTTCTAACCCTTTCCAAAGCACCGCTTTTTCAGTTTTTCTAGAACATAAAATAAAACTACTGTTCATAGGCTATAACTAAAACCGGTATGCTTCCTCATAAACTATTATCAGTGCATTATGTGGAGACTACATTCGGATTCCTTCTAAATCTTGTTCGAATAACACATCTAGTCTATTAAACCCTAAGATGCCAAAGACAACCTTTTGGCAGTTTAACCATTCAAGTAGCTCCAAACCCACTAAAAATCATATCTTTATGAAACAAAATGTCTTTTGATATCAAATTCTATTAAAACGAAACATAATTTATACTTTTTCCTGCTTTAAGAAACATCTTACCTAAATAATCACTGAATCTCAAGTATTAATTGGCTTAGCAGATGAGTTACACTGATATCGACTGAAATTAAGAGCAGCTTTGTCTCGAAGAAGCTCCAAATTCACCCAGAGCTTCTGTATAACAAACAATAGATCAATCAAAACCTCAAAAACAGCAAACACAAAATTGGCGTTCATAGTATTAGTGTTAACCCCAAAACAATAAAACCCCTAGTTGCCCATACCTAACGAAACACTAAATTGAAAAAACCAATATTCCATACATAAACAACTAAAAATACCCAGTAAATCACCACAAAAAAATAAATAGTAGCGCAAAATTTACCTGAGACCGACAGAGGGTTGGCGTTGGAATTGGATATCAGACTATGAATAGCAATCGAAAGAAGTGATTTTGATGAGAACCCAATTCTCTAATAAAGTTATTTACTTTTTTTGGGGGTTAAAACTTGCAAGACAAAGTGATTGACTTCAATGAAAAAAGACACAGAGGGAGGATGGGGTTAGAAAAAGAAGCGACAACAAGGATTGAAGAAGAAGAAGTCGAAGAAGAATAGAATTGAATGAAAATGATTAACCCCAGAAAAAAGTTGAGAAAGAAGAAGAAGAAGAAGAGGGGTTCGGTTTGATTGCGTGGAACGAAGGAAGAATTGTTGTGAATATTTTTAATTAAACTATTGAGAAGCCGTTCTGGGTTCTCTTCTCGTCGTCTCAGCTCTCACGCTTATTCAAGTATTCAGTGAATATCCCTCTTTGCTTCCTTTCCTTCTGAGTTGGACAATGGCTCGATAGGTATATATGGATGTCACTATAAGTAGCCCAACACATGTTCTGATTGGCCTGCTGAGGAGCCCAGACCCAAGCCTCATTCTTGCTGCTTGCCTGCTAAAAGCAACCACTATGGTCAGCCTAGGCTAAGCCAAAAACCCAAAAATGGCTTAGGGTAAGGTTGGACAAAAAGCAACTACTACATTATTAAATTTGGTTCAAATCATCATTTGCTTTTCGTGATCCAGCATTCCACTACGTTTGGAATGTCAATCTCCAATAATTATTATTAAAGCTAGGAGAGGCGAGTGTGATTAAACCCGATATTAAGTACTAGTGTATTGTTCGGGTGAAAGAATATGTTTGAAGATAGTACTTCTACCATTATTTATACAAATATAAATTTATGACGTGATTTATCAATCGAAGATTTAACTTGGTAGAAGAAATTATGTTTTTCGTTTGGTTTTCTTGACATAATATAAGATACAGATAAGACTGAATGAGGATACTCCTTGAAGGGTATTAGTAACCATGCACTATAAAATAAGGGTTACCAATTTTGAATAAGAGATGCGATCGTGAGGTCTCAGGTAAAGCAAGTCCACCAAGTTTCAAAGTTATGCACATGATGTTTTATGTTTATGTTGTTAATTCAAATCTTGATGGGTTGTTTGTAATGCCCCGAACTGTAAAGCATATACCACAATAATATGTAAATTCACATGGTATATACATACTGGGCAAGTCTGTCGGATGTGATGGTGGTAAAAAATATGTCAGGCAAGTGATGGATTTGGAGTCGTTCAAAGAAGTTAGCATGTTAATTACAATGAAGATGCCGGACAGTTTGTTTCAGACACATGGAAATCATGATATATACGTTGGAGTATAATGTCAAAGTAATTCTCTCTTATATGTTAATAGTTCAATTTGTTGTTTTTCTTAGAGAGAATGCTCAGTTGAACCCACTGGAGTTGGTTTGTCAAGTCTGTTGTCAAATTTAGATGTCAAAATTATAGCCTACTAAAGTTAAGCGATCGGTATAAATTAATTAGTTAATAAAATTCTTAGGAATTATCCAAGTTACTCTTGATGAATGAATAACACACGAAGATAATATCTTAAATAACTTCACCAAAGGTTAGTAATGAAGACTGATATTTCTTTCAAACTTTTTTCTCTTCTACCTATTTATCCTCGCGTTTTTAGGGGCCGCTCGAAAGGATTTAGGGGCCAACAATAAAACAAAAAAGGTCACCCAAAGGAAAAATGTAGCCAGCCCTTATCTCGCGTAATTCGTAATGGCGAAATTACCCTTATATATTCAGAGGATATGATAACATTGTTATCCTCCGATTGCAATTGGAAGCCAAAATATTTCCCAGACTTCCGATTGTAGTCGGTGCAGTATTAGAATGATTTGTGTTTCATTTTTTCCATTTCTTTTTCATTTTTGAGTTGTTAGAGTTATAGAGAAGAAGGTGAAGGAAAAAAAGAGAAAACCCATTTTATCACTACAAAAATGGATGGATATGAAGAAGAAGGTGAGAATCATGACGAAGAACAAAATGTTGAGGGTTCACGACCGTTTAGAGAAGACGATTTGGGGTATATGTTGAATGATCCAAACTTTTGTGGAGAGGAAAACATAGACGACCCTTTCATGGAAGAAAATGGAGAATCGCCCGATATTGAAGCTAACGATGCATGTAAAACACAGGTATTGTGTTAAGAAACTCAAATACTCGATTTGCATGCGTTTGTGTGCTTTTGTAAACAAGAAAAACCGATTATTGCATGCATTGAATGCCATGAACTACCCAGATTCGGTAGATAATTTGTAGAATAAACCTACGAATATAACACACTGAGTACCAAATATGTATATTCGGTAGTTCCAAGATACTAGTTTACTGCCGAAGATGAGAAAAAACCCCAAACTGGTTTTCCAAAAATATCTATATTCGGTAGTTATGTAGAGTTATTTACCCCCGAATGGCCCCAAAAACGAATTCCTCAGAAAATTTCAAAACTCAGTATTCTTATCCTTTACAATCGGTAATAGTTTAACATTCTTTGACTGCCGAATATAACAGTGGCCTCGAAATAAAATTTCCGAAAACTTGAAAATCGGATGTTTATCGATTAAAGTTATCTTCCGGTTATTTATATTCGGCTGGTTTACTATATATTTTAGCTTCCGATTATATCATTTTTTGCACTCAGTAAACTGGGTACATTCATTTGCATAAATCGGGTGTTTTGGGTAACCGATAGGATTCCGAATATAGAGTATTCGGAAGTTTGACTTATTTAATAACCTCCGATTATTGTATAATAATTTGTTTCTTTCATATGCAGGCCGTTGAAGAGTTTGTTGATGACTTCTATTTGAGGCCCGACACTTCCCTATACTATGCAAACGATTTGGTATACTCATTACTACTTTTTTCTTTTTTTCAAAATTTATATGTTAAATGGTTATGCTTATTAGATTTGTTTTGTTTTATGCACGTTTAGACATTTGGAAGTAAGAAGGAGGCAAAGGAATGGCTTATGAACAAGGAAAAAGATAACATGTGCGTGGTAGTTCAAAATAATCATGTTAGTGACACTCGATTTGAAATGATTTGTGAGCGAGGTGGGACGCGAAAGAGTCACGAGGGAAATAATAGTAAGTACATACGGAAGACGAATAGGAAATACCGAAGCAATACCAAGAAGATAGGATGCCCATTTAAGATTGTCTTCTATAAGCCTGATGGTATTAAAGGTAAAGAGTATAAAATGTATAAAGTTGATAACGATTGTCACAACCATGATGATCCGTTGGATTTAATTGGACATGTAATGGTTGCCAAGTTAAAACCACATCAAATGCAGACGGTGAGGTCTATACGGATCCAAAAAACGAGTGCGATCTTAAGTAGAATAAAGGCGGACGATCCCGACAACTTGTCTTCTTTGTCTACAATTAAGTCGGCCCTAGCTACGATCAAAAGGACTGATTGGGATGGTAGAACGGTCATGCAACAATCGGAGTGGTTAGCGGAGTTACACGGCTACACCTTGAGAAGGGAAGAAAAGGATGGTATAGTGGTTCGTATTTTCTTGGCACATCCTGAAATGATCCAATTGGCTCAATGCTTTCATCAAATTTTGTTGATAGATGCTACTTATAAGACAAACAAGTATAACATGTCGTTGTTGAACATTGCTTGCCATACTTCGGACAAAAACACGTTTACGATTGCATGGGGTTTAATGGATCATGAGAACAATGTGAGTTTCATTTGGATGTTGGAGACGTTGAGGTCCATTTATAACGGTGATAATTTTCCAAGGGTTATTGTAACGGATAACGATCAAGCCTTAATGCATGCAATAGCGGTAGTGTTTCCGGAAGCCCAAAACTTGCAATGTACGTGGCACATTCAATGCAATCTCAAAACTAATTGCCATCATCATTTCCAAGCTAAAAGACCAAGGAAGGGTACCAAGAGGTCAAAGGAAGAGGATGAGCGCATTAGTAAATTAACCGTGGAAGAACGTAAGGAAGAGGATAGGCTATTTGAAGAAAAGTGGAAGGAGGATGGAATAATTTGGAAAATGTTCATGAAAGCATGGGACAAAATTGTTTGGTCGATGACCGAGGAAATTTACGAATGTAACTTGAAGAAATTTGAGGATGAATACGGCACGGACTACCCAAAACCGGTTGAGTATTGTAAAAAACAATGGTTAACGATTAAGGAGAGGTTTGTGTTTGCATGGACATATGAATATCGTAACTTCAAGAACGAGGCGACAAGCATTGTGGAGGGGTCTCATGGTCGACTAAAGAAAATACTAATTGGTAGTCAAAATGGAGTTGTGTCGATCCAAGAAGCAATCCATGAATTCACCAATCGTGATCTCTTAAAGATTAGGAAATGTATGCAATTTAGTGTACACCAATTCCCGATGGAACATATTAAGGAAAATTGCTTCTAAGGGGAGTTGTTCATAAAGTTTCAAGATGGGCAATAAATCGCATGATGAAACAATTGAAGTTATATAAAACTTATGATGACGAGAATACGGTTTGTGTTTGCAAGGATATGATAGGTATTGGACTCCCATGTCGTCATAAGTTGGGTAGGTATGTTGAAGTGATTGACATCGATGATATTCACCCATTTTGAATTGTGTGCACGAATAGCCGAGCGTTACGCTACATCAAACGACACCAAAAAGCAAATATTGATGCATAATTTGGAGGAAACCCTTCACCCTTGTTTAAGGGAGGTTGATGAACCTATTAAGCAAAAGAACACCGGTAGGCCGAACACCGAAGTGTCGAGGACCATCCAAAGAAAAGAGTTGAAGGAGTATTTGTCTAATAAAAGAATATTGTCTAGGCACGAGCGTTCGGAAGCCGAATTTGAAGATGATCCGGAACCTAAGAAAAGAGGTCGTCCAAGAAATGATCAAAGTGGACCAACCACCCGACAAGTAAGTCAATCCAATGTTTTTGAAGAAGTTGTTGATCAAATGAACGCCTCGCAACAAACCCAACCAATGGAAATTCTTACTATAAAAGAGGACAAAGGTACTCTTCGTTGCCCTAGAGATCTTAATGGAAGACCAAATCGATCCACATATACAATATACAAAGAGTATTTGGAACAACTCCCTCCACTTATCATTCCATTTGTTTTGTCGACCGACGAGGTTGATGGGGATGGAAATTGTGGGTTTCACGTTGCTACGGAACAAATGGGTTACTTTAGAGAGGCGAATATCGAAGATGTCACCCAATGCCAATATTTAAGAAATAATATGGCGGTACAACTAGTGAAGAACAAGGGTTTTTATATGGAGATGATGAGGCGAGGAGATAGATACGACAAAGAACAAGAGTTCAAAGACTTAGTTGCGCGTGTGAAGTGTTGAAAGGGATTGAAGACAATCGGATCCAAGTATTGGATGACAATGCCTAAATTTGGATATCTCCTAGCGGACGTTTTGAATTGCGTGGTACATTTATTTTTTCCTCCTATGTATGGACTTAGCATAACGTTTGCACCCACAAGAACGTCTTGCGACGAGTCGGTTAAAGGTAGAAGAATCGTAATGGCATTTGTGAATGAAATGCATTTTATCGGTTTAAGAGTAAAGAAAGAATGTCCGTTACCTCCGTTGAGTAAGTGGAACGATTACTTTCCGATGAACCATTGCAAGGATTGGGTGAAACAATATGAGTCCAACATGGTTGATTGGGATCGTGTTATGGACAACAACTTTCCCGCTGAGTTACTCGAATTGATCCCCTCGGATTGTGACGATGTTTGATCGTTTTTTTTCGAGGAATCGGCTGAGTTACTATAAAATTTTTTTGAAACTATGTAATCGGAACAACAGTATTATAACACTTCAATACGATTAATCATATTCGGGAATTCCATATTTTATCAAACCGCCGATTAATATTAAAATTTTGAATTTACAGCACTCAAACATCACATGTTATTCTTTTTTCCCGGTCCGAGATGCAACAATCAACGCGGCTTCGAAATGTAGAAACGACTCTCCTCTCCACTTGGAATAAGCATCTTGTGCCGCAAACCTGTCGTCTCTGTGCCTAGCAAGAATACGGTTGTACTCGGTGCACAATTTTATAACATGGTGCACCCTTGAAGAAACATGCGATGGTTCATAATTGTGGCGTGGCTTCTTGTACTTACCAACAAAAGGACCCAATGAAACGTTAATCCAAAATATACGATCGTCCTGCTGTTCTTTGGGTAGATCTTTCACAATGTAATAATTTTTTATCCATTCGGTCTCTTCCTCAACTTGTTTTAATCTTTCTCTATGATGGAATTGTTCTTGACCTCGCTTCTTAGCCTTGATTTCCTCTTCCTCCTCCTCCGTTGCCACTAACGATGGTTTAATATTTTTGGGTTGTTTGTTCCTTTTTTGTATTTCTTCTTCCATTATTGCAATTGATGTAGTTGTTCGCTTGCATCTTCGAAGTATGTTGTCGATTGATGATGGACTTGCCATTGAAAAGGCTTTTCATTCCGATTTTTTACTCAATAATAACTGAGAGGGGTTACCCTCCTTATATAGATTAGAGTTCCAACGGATCTAATTTTTGAAAATATGGCCGTTGAGGTTTCTGAAAATATGGCCGTTGAGGTTTCGTATCATTGGTGCACTACAATCGGTTGTTAACGATACACGTATTACCCCCGAATAAGACATTCGGTGGCAAACTTATATTCTTATCTACCGATTAAGTTGGAAGTTCCGAATGTAGGATGGCCCAAAAATCAGAATTTGGGAAAAACTTATACTTTTCAAATTTTGTCTTTGAATTAATCGGAAGTTAAATTAGTTACCAAAACTTCCGAATATGGGCTGTCTAACCTTCAATATTGGCCCTTGGAACCACCTGGAGCCATGGCGTGGTTTGTTTTGAACTTGTAATATTCGGAGGATAATTTTTTTGTAAAGTTCCGAATGTACGATGGCCCAAAAATCAGAATTTGGGAAAAACTTATACTTTTCAAATTTTGTCTTTGAATTTATCGGAAGTTAAATTAGTTACCAAAACTTCCGAATATGGGCTGTCTAACCTTCAATATTGGCCCTTGGAACCACCTGGGGCCATGGCGTGGTTTGTTTTGAAATTGTAATATTCGGAGGATAATTTTTTTGTAAAGTTCCGAATGTACGATGGCCCAAAAATCAGAATTTGGAAAAACTTATACTTTTCAAATTTTGTCTTTGAAATAATCGGAAGTTAAATTAGTTACCAAAACTTCCGAATATGGGCTTTCTAACCTTCAATATTGGCCCTTGGAACCACCTGGAGCCATGGCGTGGTTTGTTTTGAATTTGTAATATTCGGAGGATAATTTTTTTTTAAAGTTCCGAATGTACGATGGCCCAAAAATCAGAATTTGGAAAAACTTATACTTTTCAAATTTTGTCTTTGAAATAATCGGAAGTTAAATTAGTTACCAAAACTTCCGAATATGGGCTGTCTAACCTTCAATATTGGCCCTTGGAACCACCTGGAGCCATGGCGTGGTTTGTTTTGAACTTGTAATATTCGGAGGATAATTTTTTTGTAAAGTTCCGAATGTACGATGTCCCAAAAATCAGAATTTGGAAAAACTTATACTTTTCAAATTTTGTCTTTGAAATAATCGGAAGTTAAATTAGTTACCAAAACTTCCGAATATGGGCTGTCTAACCTTCAATATTGGCCCTTGGAACCACCTGGAGCCATGGCGTGGTTTTTTTTGAACTTGTAATATTCGAAGGATAATTTTTTTGTAAAGTTCCGAATGTACGATGGCCCAAAAATCAGAATTTGGAAAAACTTATACTTTTCAAATTTTGTCTTTGAAATAATCGGAAGTTAAATTAGTTACCAAAACTTCCGAATATGGGCTGTCTAACCTTCAATATTGGCCCTTGGAACCACCTGGAGCCATGGCGTGGTTTGTTTTGAACTTATAATATTCGGAGGATAGGTTTTTTGTAAAGTTCCGAATGTACAATGGCCCAAAAATCAGAATTTGGAAAAACTTATACTTTTCAAATTTTTCTTTGAAATAATCGGAAGTTAAATTAGTTACCAAAACTTCCGAATATGGGTTTTCTAACCTTCAATATTGGCCCTTGGAACCACCTGGAGCCATGGCGTGGTTTGTTTGAACTTGTAATATTCGAAGGATAATTTTTTTGTAAAGTTCCGAATGTACGATGGCCCAAAAATCAGAATTTGGAAAAACTTATACTTTTCAAATTTTGTCTTTGAAATAATCGGAAGTTAAATTAGTTACCAAAACTTCCGAATATGGGCTGTCTAACCTTCAATATTGGCCCTTGGAACCACCTGGAGCCATGGCGTGGTTTGTTTTGAACTTGTAATATTCGGAGGATAATTTTTTTGTAAAGTTCCGAATGTACGATGGCCAAAAAATCAGAATTTGGAAAAACTTATACTTTTCAAATTTTGTCTTTGAAATAATCGGAAGTTAAATTAGTTACCAAAACTTCCGAATATGGGATGTCTAACCTTCAATATTGGCCCTTGGAACCACCTGGAGCCATGGCGTGGTTTGTTTTGAACTTGTAATATTCGGAGGATAGTTTTTTTGTAAAGTTCCGAATGTACGATGGCCCAAAAATCAGAATTTGGAAAAACTTATACTTTTCAAATTTTGTCTTTGAAATAATCGGAAGTTAAATTAGTTACCAAAACTTCCGAATATGGGCTGTTTAACCTTCAATATTGGCCCTTGGAACCACCTGGAGCCATGGCGTGGTTTGTTTTGAACTTGTGATATTCGGAGGATAGGTTTTTGTAAAGTTCCGAATGCACGATGGCCCAAAAATCAGAATTTGGAAAAACTTATGCTTTTCAAATTTTGTCTTTGAAATAATCGGAAGTTAAATTAGTTACCAAAACTTCCGAATATGGGCTGTCTAACCTTCAATATTGGCCCTTGGAACCACCTGGAGCCATGGCGTGGTTTGTTTTGAACTTGTGATATTCGGAGGATAGGTTTTTGTAAAGTTCCGAATGTACGATGGTCCAAAAATCAGAATTTGGAAAAACTTATACTTTTCAAATTTTGTGTTTGAAATAATCGGAAGTTAAATTAGTTACCAAAACTTCCGAGTATGGGCTGTCTAACCTTCAATATTGGCCCTTGGAACCACCTGGAGCCATGGCGTGGTTTGTTTTGAACTTGTGATATTCGGAGGATAGGTTTTTTGTAAAGTTCCGAATGTACGATGGCCCAAAAATCAGAATTTGGAAAAACTTATACTTTTCAAATTTTATCTTTGAAATAATCGGAAGTTAAATTAGTTACCAAAACTTCCGAATATGGGCTGTCTAACCTTCAATATTGGCCCTTGGAACCACCTGGAGCCATGGCGTGGTTTGTTTTGAACTTGTAATATTCGGAGGATAGGTTTTTTGTAAAGTTCCGAATGTACGATGGCCCAAAACTTATACTTTTCAAATTTTGTCTTTGAATTAATCGGAAGTTAAATTAGTTACCAAAACTTCCGAATATGGGCTGTCTAACCTTCAATATTGGCCCTTGGAACCACCTGGAGCCATGGCGTGGTTTGTTTTGAACTTGTAATATTCGGAGGATAATTTTTTTGTATAGTTCCGAATGTACGATGGCCCAAAAATCAGAATTTGGAAAAACTTATACTTTTCAAATTTTGTCTTTGAAATAATCGGAAGTTAAATTAGTTACCAAAACTTCCGAATATGGGCTGTCTAACCTTCAATATTGGCCCTTGGAACCACCTAGAGCCATGGCGTGGTTTGTTTTGAACTTGTGATATTCGGAGGATAGGTTTTTTGTAAGGTTCTGAATGTACGATTGCCCAAAAATCAGAATTTGGAAAAACTTATACTTTTCAAATTTTGTCTTTGAAATAATCGGAAGTTAAATTAGTTACCAAAACTTCCGAATATGGGCTGTCTAACCTTCAATATTGGCCCTTGGAACCACCTGGAGCCATGGCGTGGTTTGTTTTGAACTTGTAATATTCGGAGGATAATTTTTTTGTAAAGTTCCGAATGTACGATGGCCCAAAAATCAGAATTTGGGAAAAACTTATACTTTTCAAATTTTGTCTTTGAAATAATCGGAAGTTAAATAGTTACCAAAACTTCCGAATATGGGCTGTCTAACCTTCAATATTGGCCCTTGGAACCACCTGGAGCCATGGCGTGGTTTGTTTTGAACTTGTAATATTCGGAGGATAATTTTTTTGTAAAGTTTCGAATATACGATGGCCCAAAAATCAGAATTTGGAAAAACTTATACTTTTCAAATTTTGTCTTTGAATTTATCGGAAGTTAAATTAGTTACCAAAACTTCCGAATATGGGCTGTCTAACCTTCAATATTGGCCCTTGGAACCACCTGGAGCCATGGCGTGGTTTGTTTTGAACTTGTAATATTCGGAGGATAATTTTTTTGTAAAGTTCCGAATGTACGATGGCCCAAATACTGGCCCCAAAATGGGATTTTTCCTATATCAGAAATTTTGAGATTTTTTCAATATATACATTCGGTAGTGAGTGTTCTTCCGAATACTGTGTGTCTACTTAAATATATTCGGTAGCAAAAAAATTCATTAAACTACCGATTATTAGCAGTTTGTTTCCAGGAAGATATGGCCACCAATATTCGGCAGATAATTATCAAATCTTTCTCCCGAATACTGTCGATGTTCTTGAGAAATGAAGAACACGATTACATTCGGAAGTAAATAAGCATGAATATCGCCCGAATCTGGATAAATAACCGAAAACCCTAGAATTTTTTTTCTCGATTCGACGAATTAAAGCGAAATAAACCCCAAAAATGATAGATTCTTACCTAATTGGGGCCATTTGAAGTTGACGAAGTGTTTGACTATCGAAATCGCCACCACCGACTACATTGTCGGGTACGCGTTCTTCGCGTTCTTATACAGTTGAAATGAGTAGAATTTTTTGATTTGGTTTTTATACAGTTTTACCAGAAGGGCATTTATGTAACTTCAATATCATATAGGGTACCCTTAACTAGAGTCTTTGGCTGGGTATAAATTGATGGCCCCTAAATCCTTTTGGGAGGCCCCTAAAAACGCGAGGCTATTTATCTTTGTAGTAAAGTCAAAAGACATGGAAATAAATCAATACAAAGAAGTATCTTGTGAAATTTCGTAATACAAGCTATGCTTAATTTGATTTGAACTCAAAGAATAAAAGATAAAAATGCACTAAGACAGAAGTTGGAGTTATTTAACTCAAATCATGTAGTTCACTATTGATAAACTTCTTAGCTTACTAAACTCGCAAACTGATAATCGAAGTTCGTGAACCTTAAGTTTAGGAAGTTTCAAATGATGAATTTACGATCCTAAATGTTTATGTCACCAGTAATGAGCTCGAGATTCACCCCAATACAACCTAAGTATGTCGATATGAGCATCCTCGTCGCTTGTGACCAAAATAAAAAGGTAAGGAAGCATAAAAAACTAGGCATTATTTTGTCGAATATATATTAATATCTTGTGTATAAAGTTTCTCTGATAGGACGACAACTACTTTGTTGAAGGTAGTCATGGACCAACTTGTGTTGTTGTTAAAATTTTGGTTGATGCAAAGGTAATTGTGTTTGTTATCAAACACCAGTCAAACATTTTATTCAAAATCTAGAAGAACTACTAGATCATAAAAGGAAAAAAAAATAGGTTATTTTTATAATGTAGTCCATCTAGTTTCCATAAGCATGACTTGCAAAGAAAAAAATACGCTTGTATTTTTTCTCGAAATAAATATATTCGATATATAATATATATACATGTATATTCTCCTTGCTATTATCACCTTTGCTTGGTGATGAAAGGAAAAAAAATTTCACAAATGAATTATACTCGTCATATGTTGAGTCGGATTTTATACATGTTCACTGATGATGTACAAGTGTTTAGTGAAACTGAGGAGGTTCAAAAACTTGTTAATTGTAGAAATACTCTTAAGAAACAAATTTGTTTTGATAATATGAGTACCAAGATGAACTTATGTTGAAAGATGCTAGGAAAGTTCGTGATAATCTTCAATTTGGTAGAGTCAAACAATCTCTCTGCGAAAAAAAGGAAGTCATCTGGGAGGGATTTCAGTATTGAGTTCGAATCGGATAATGAGATCTTCAAAATTCCTTCGAAGTCCCCCTAAAAGGCTTAACCTTGCAAGATTTGTTCTTATGTTTGGATGAATAGACGAGGGTACCCAAATACACCACAATCTTTTAAATATCAACCTATAAGTATGATACCAAATGTGATCATATATGGATAAAGTCGAGACAATCCAAAAACTATGATATAAACTTTGTATGATTGTCTACAGATACGAGATCGAGAAAATACAACAACAAAGTGTTCACTTGATAATAGGTATAGTATAAAACCGAAAAACTATAGGATAAATATCAAGTGACTAGGATTAACGTACGTGTGTAATTTACTTAATTATAATAATAGTTATAATGCGGAAATAAAGTAAATGACACAACAATATTTTGTTAACGAGGAAACCGCAAATGCAGGAAAAACCCTGAGACCTAGTCTAGTTTTGAATACTCTCAAAATTAAGCCGCTACACAAAATATAATACCAACTTCGTATAGTTGAGACCAAGTAAACTACCCCTAGATACTTAGTTTCTCAGTATCCCTGCGCCTTCGACTCCTAGAGTCACACACATGAATCACCAATCCTTTTGATCGTATTCCAAACAGTAACGGATAAAGTTGTTTGGTAACCATTATATTCAATCATTGGTAATAAGATATATGAGTCGTTGACAATGTCTCTTCCGTTTAATCTAACAAAATCCTTTGTATGGTTAGATCAATATAAACTTTGATTACCGAAATAACCAATTTCTAGATTTGCAATCAATCAATATAGAACTCAAAGAGCAACTATAAGGTGATTCCGATCTCACGCAACTAGCCAATCAAGTCTATCAAGGATAAACACGATTTTAGTTGGATCCCAGACGATCAAGGTTTGTGCACTAAATTCACAAGATACGAAAACTAATAAGAAAATCTTCTTCCTCTTCAAATATTCGTTTGTCTTCAATAATAACCTGCACAACACAACTTGAATCCTCTTGTGATCAATCACGCACAGAACGGAGTATGTTAACAATGGATTTATCACAAAAAAATTTTAGATCCAAAAATGGTTCTAAAGATCTCGTCAATACTTTGATCTAGTTTGAGTGACCCTTATATCAGAAGATAATGATCTCAAGAATAAACAAACCAGGTGCAATCAAAGTTTCAACAATCGTTAGTCAATCAAACCAATGATCGAAAACTGAAATAACAAAGCAATTATCTAGTTTCCCATAACGGTACCCGTAGAGCTTCTTGATCCTACAAAAGTCTTTAAACGAGCGGTCGTAAGAGATTTCGCCTAATTATGGTACTTTCCTCTCCGGATAGACGGCTTCACCAGAAGCAACATGAATGAAGTTTGCCTTGCTCAAGTATTTATAAACCAAGATTGTTTGGACAACAAGGAAATTCCAAAACCGAAAATATTCTCAAGATATTCATTAAAGTACCTGATTTTGGTTTTCCTATTTCCAATTAATTACCAAACCATATTTCCGAAATCTCTATTAGAAAACTTACATTATTAGTGTAGCACATTGGCTAATAATATTTTCTAAAGGATATGCTTTAATTGCTAGTAATAATATTATGAAAATCATAATTAAATGTTTTTCAATATTTCCGTTCGGGATCACCTTGAGTATTAAGGAATATTTTTGAACAATCAATGATTAAAGTTATGTACATGTTCAAATAATGTCGACATCTAGAAGTTTTTCAGGAATCCTAATTCCAAGTTTCACACAAAACATAAAGAGATATGTGAATATTGGAAACTCGGTTTTGCTCCTTGGGATCGGTTCTACCATGACTCACAATGTAAGTTGTGATCGGTTGTACCATGCTTCCAGAACTAGGTTGTGACCGGTTACACCATGCTTCCCAGCGGTAGCTTGTGATTTCTTACACCTTACTTCCCAAGTTAGCTTGTGATCGGTTACACATTGGTTCCAAAGTGGCTTGTGACCGGTTACAACTTGAAAATGCGGGGGTCTAACAACCACACCCAACAATTCGTTTGGAAATCTGAGAGGACTTACTCAAATATACTTTCTAAATAATCAACTAGACAGTCAGACTCAATCTAGAGAAAAGTATATCAAAGAGTTTATATCTCTATCTCTCTATTCAATCTGCAATCGGCAAATAGAAATCTGCAAGCCCGATTGAATATTAGAGAAGTAACTTAAACGGTACCAAAAACCAATGTTCAAGGATCAATCAATTTCAATCAACAACCAAAGGTTGGATTCCCCAATTGATCGATTCAACGCACAACGTGTGATATTTCAATTATATAACAAAATATAATGCGGGAAAGAAATAACACAGATACCATAATTTTGTTAACGAGGAAAACCGCAAATGCAGAAAACCCCCGGGAATTAGTCCAGTTTGAATACTACACTGTATTAAGCCGCTAGAGACACTAGCCTACTATTAATGAACTTCGAACTGGACTATAGTTGAACCCTAATCAATCTCATACTGATTCAAGGTACAGTTGCGCTCCTTACGTCTCTGATCCCAGCAGGATACTACGCACTTGATTCCCTTAGTTGATCTCACCCACAACTAAGAGTTGCTACGACCCAAAGTCGAAGACTTGATAAACAAATCTGTCTCACACAGAAAAGTTAATTGGAATAGATAAATCTGTCTCCCACAGAAATACCTATGAGTTTTTGTTCCGTTTTTTGATAAATCAAGGTGAACAAGAACCAATTGATAAACCGGTCTTATATTCCGAATAACATCCTAGTATTATCAATCACCTCACAATAATCTAAATCATATGATGGTGAAACTAGATATTGTGGAATCACAAACGATGAGAACAATGTGTTTGTGATTACTTTTTATCTTGCTATCGGAGATTAAATCTCGAGCAAATCTTATAGAAGATAGTACTCAAATGATAGAATCGGGCAATATCAAAACACACAACTACAAAAAAAATAGTTGGGTCTGGCTTCACAATTCCAATGAAGTCTTTAAAGTCGTTAACCTACAGGGTCTCGTAGAAACCTAAGGTTAAAGGAGAATCAACTCTAGTTGATGCAACTAGAAACACACAAGAGGTGTGGGGATTAGGTTTCCCTGTTGCTAGAGTTCTCCTCTATATAGTTTTCAAATCAAGGTTTGCAATCCAAGTTACCTTGGTAACAAAGCATTCAATAATCAGATGAAAAACCTGATTCAACCAAGATAATATCTTTTAACCGTTAGATCGAACTTAGCTTGTTAAACACAAATTAAATGTACCTTCATTTAGGTTTGTGTAACCGTACCCAAACTGTACACCATGTTGACTCAATAATAATTAACCGAGTTAGCCATATGATCACTTTCATATCAACCTTATTCATCTTAACCATAACTAGTTCAAGTGACTCAAATGAAACTAGTTAAAGAGACGTTCAATTGCTATATTCTCATAGAAGTATACAAGAACACAATTGAAGAAAAATCGGTTTGACTCACTCGAATCAATTCATGAACATTATAGACACGGTTTGAAAAGATTGCATTCCTTATTATATAAATGTTTAAGTTCATGTACACAACCGATTTTAGAAAGTAACCCACTCAAGTACGCACACGGGTACGCATACTTAAGTAGCCGAACCGAGTTTGGTTACGCCGGTACACGTACGGTTGCGCATACCAATTCACACTTCCAAACTCCACCCGAAATTCACGGACGTGAGACTTCCTCCAGTATGCGTACGGGTACGCATACTTGCCCAGACATCCAACAACAACCAGTACGCGTACGGGTACGCATACTTCAGGTTCCCGATTTTGGACTTACACAAAAATGTGAAAACACACTATGTTTATATCCAACATGGTTACTTAATTCTAAACTCTTTATTTCAATCATTCAAACTTTCTTAGAGGATGACAATAGCCGTTTTCACACATTATTAGCATCAAAGCAATTTTCAAGATATTGAAATAATCATAACGAAACATTCCAAGCCTACACCAAATGATTGTATCACACAAACCATGTAAGATGTTACTCGGAAATTTTCACATGATTATATTCTGACTTTCGTCAAGAATATAAGATGAACTTGGTCGAAGCGAAAGCTTGCCAACACATATTTCGAGAAATATATAAGCGAGTTAAACTCATCTCGAAATCTCAAATGTGTATAATAGAAAACTATATTGTAATACGACTTATGTCTCAATATAGGAGATAGAGTAGAAATAGACTTTCCAAGTGATAAATGAGTTTCAGTCTCCGCATACCTTTTGTTGATGAAGTTCCACAAGCTCCCCTTAGTAGTTCTTCGTCTTCAAATGATGAACGCCATGAATTCTAATGCTCAACTACACAATCTATGTCCTAGTACGAGACATCTATAAATAGGCTAGAAATCAAGACTTATAGTTTTTATCACTAACATTGAAAAACGTACTTGAGATAACAACGCATGCGAGTTCGACCGAGCAGTGCTCTAACAATCTCCCCCTTTGTCAATTTTAATGACAAAACTATCTGGATTACAAAATAAATAAAAACTTTGTAGCTTCTCATCCAAATGCTTGATCTCCTTGGAATCTTCAACAAGATTCGAAATCTTCGTCACTTCCAAGTAATCCATGATTATAAATATGTTCAACTCAGCATCATAGTTGTTGAAGATCTGTAGCGATAACAATGAGAAAACAAGTGCTCTCAATCATTGTTATACAGTGTCATAGTATTATTACACAATATCAAAGTTTAATTGCATCACAACTTTGACAACAATACTATGGTGATATGTATCACTCCCCCTTGGTCAATACTTCATCTCGACATGAAAACCACTCCCCTTTACATAATGATCCGTGAACCATATGTATTTGTAGTATGAAACTGCACATTAATTCTCCCCCTTTTTGTCAATATAAATTGGCGAAGGTACGTGGGATCCTTGATAGGATTCTGGAAGAACCCTATTTGTGATAACTGCAATCGCACGGTATCCAACTAGTAGACAGAGGCAAGTACGAGTCGTTCCCACGAGGAGCGGTGGAAATACTCTAATCAATATCTCTGATCGTCTAACCAATAAAGATGTTTTTGGATTTTTAGAAAATAATAAAAACGAAGAAAATAAACTAAACTAATTGAATGAATCCAAAGGAAATATTGGTAACCAGGGTTTACAGTATCCACCACAACTTCTATTCAGTTACTGAAATGAAACATAATCCATGAATTCTTTATTATTCGTTCTATCGACATCACCTATTATATGTATTAGCATCGCAAATATCACTGGTATACCCTAAGCATGGCACGTCAAAATACTAAATCTAAGCATGAACCATCAAATTGCATCAGCGAGAAATTTATACGAAACTAAAATATTGATCCACAAATAATTTATGGCTCTTCTAAGCATAACCCATCAAAGATATTAACCCAAGCATGGAATTATCAAATAATGAGACAAAAAAATGTATTTATCAACCTAACAATTACGCACAAAGGTTATATAAAATCGGTGAAGCAACAACTCATTTTTATCATTAAATTAATATATATAAAATCATGGGATTAATTTATTCAAATCAAAATAGTCTTTGTCAAATAACTCAATTCATTTGACCTATACTTAATGTGGTTTCAACATAAACCCTAGTTATGAAAATCTAGCAAGACATGATCATGGGTTTCTTAAAAGCCATCAAAAACAATAACAAAAGAGGAAAGATTAAACCAATGGCGTCGTCTTCTTCCCTTGTTGTTGAGCTCTCAAACACATCGTTCCCTTGTTGGCGCCGCCTCCTTTTTCTCTTCTCCGGTTTCTGTTCGGCGTGTAGCCTCACAAAACTCCAGCCGGCCTCCCTTTTCTTCCTGTTCGCGTTCTCTTCATATAGGTAGGGGTGAGCATAAAAACCGGAACCGCGAATTTGACCCGTATCCGTCCGCAAAATTGCGGATTTCACCCAAACCGCAAGACGTATGGGCCGGACACGGATGGGATTCTCAAATCCGCACATTTTAGCGGTTTGGGTGCGGTTGAATATTGAAAACCGCGGATTCAACCGCACCGCATTTGGGTGACTAAGCCCAGCATTGTTTGAATGTAGCTATTTGGACTTTGGAGGGCTCAAATAGTCACCGTGGACCTATAACGTGTATAACCTTAACATGGGCTATTCCTTCTGGACCTCGAATAGATCTGTAGACCAAGAAGCTGCTGTTGCATCGGTGATAGCCATGATTATTGATTAGTGACTCAAGCAGTGGACAGTGAGGTGTTGGCACTTGGCATTTTGGCAGTGTTTTTTTTTTTAATCCATAATCCGCGGTTAATCCGCAACCGTTCCGTACAATCCGCTGATCCGCAAAGGTCAAATCCGCGGATAGTTGGGCCGGTCACGGTTCAATTTTCCAAATCCGCAACTTTGACGGTTTGGTTGCGGGTGACCCCTAATCCGCAACCGTCCGTCCGTTGCACACCCCTACATATAGGTGGTGCTTCAAGTCTAACATAAGACCGAGCAACATTTGCAAGGCCCAGTCCATTCGGTCCATTTAGCCTCCATTCCCTTTTTCGACTTCACTGACTTCTCATTTTTAATTTCTGTCAGTTCACTCACCGCACAAAACAATGTCACCCCCAGCTGGCCATCACCGATCGCACCAAACTCTACCGGCAGCATCAATTCTTCTTCCTGCCACAGCTGTCAACATCAGCAACAAACCAATCTCTTGCATTTCTTCGTTGAGAACCCCAGCTCTGTCTTCGCACTACCACATCACCACCGTCTTCTATAACCTTCCGAGTCTCGTCTTCCAAACCATCCCAACGCAGCATAATCAAACCAGCCAACACCGGACCCCAACTTCACTTTCCATTTTGTCCATCTTCATTCGATTCATACCAACGAAACCCATTACACTTCTGCCTTCGAAGAACTTGTTCAACAGCTTTCATCGTCACTACCTGCAAGCAGAAACCCACCAATTCTGGGCACACGACCATCAACGGAAACCACTCAGGTCCACAGCAACGGTCCAACTCGTCTCAACCAACACAGAGCCAGTCACTAATTACCACCATGTCTGCATAAACTCCAGCCTACACCATTTCCATTCTTGCCTGAGTTTCATCACCACAAGTAATAAAGCTCTGCCGATATCTTCTCATGCGATTCAATAATCACCAAGTCTTCATTCAATAACAGTCAATAACCCGTCGATACTGCCGTCATCAGCCAACAAAACCACTTTGCTGCTCTTCATTCCCTGACCATCTAGATTCCGAGTAGTTTTGGTTGCTGCCAATTCTTATACCAATCGAGAGAGTTTCACAGTTCAAAGTCACCACAAACCCAAGCTACCAGATTCACCGTTCATCTCCAACTCCTAATTCGATAACAGCACCATCCCTATCTAGCCTTCAACATTTCCCACCATTGAGACCATTTAACAACACCAGTTCAAGATATCAACGCCTGCGACTGCCTGCACTGATTTCCTGCCATTAACCCAATTCATTCTCGACTATACAGCCAATCCTTGCATCCTTGCTTCGTTTGCTGACAAATCATCACAATTTAAGAACATGAACTCCACTGCCTTGCTGTTGGATGCGAATTGTTCTCTCGACCCCTTGATAAGCAGCCAGAACTCGACCCCATCTGTCCATGGCATCTGAGCCTCATCACTGCCGTCTACAGTTCACGTCAAAACCCATCGTCACTCGGATGGAAGCTTAATTCCATTTCCTTTCATGCCTTGTCTCACTGCTGCCAACTGAACACTCAACTCAATATCCGTTGATGTGTTACTGTTGTGAGAAGCCCTTAACTCCAGCTTCCGTTCTCCCTGCAACCAATTAACAGCAGCAACGGCATAAATTTCATAATACATCTTCAATACAAACCCATATAACACATCCATCAAACCCCATGGGAACAGTCAGTAAATCCACATCCACAATCTCATGTTGTTGTTATTGGAGGAGGTCTTCAAATCCATCTTCATTTCATGGCAGAAATTTGCCCATACGGCCACCAGACTCGACGCCAGTTTCAGCTGACACATTGGAACAGCACTACTGCATAAGTTTTCAGCTCCATATACAACCACCAACATTTCTTGCTTTCGTTTGTGGCTGCAGGAACTCGAAACAATCACCACTGGAAATAATATCTAGTGCCACAGATGCTTTTTGTTTACTCCACTAGCGGGTGCACGTGCCTGGCAAAGAAGAAAAATTATTTGCTCCCTTAACCGACATCTTTGAGCCTTTGGAAACTGAATGACTTCCATGCTGCTGATATAAAGAAATACCAGGCCAGCCGATTGTTTTCCTCGTAAACACCATTTAGCTTCCAAATTAGATGTTTATCTTCGGATGATCCGATTTGCTCGTACTTTCTACAAAATCACTAAAATAATGTTGTTAGCCATAATATCGAGTCCTAGCTAATATAAATATGGGTATAAAATGTAGCACTTACGTGCTTATCAATCCTCATGAAATTTTCATAGAGATACTTCATTACCAAAACAGAATAACGTACCAACTTATTCAAATGCATTCATAAAGCCGAAGCTAAATGCATTCATCAAGGAGTTTATAAAGATACAAGATAACCCCTATAATATTCCACATCCACACTCCTCACAAATATTTGGCAATAAAGCACAAGTTCAAAAAGAACTCTACCCCATAAAATGTCATTCCCGAAAGAACAACAAAGGCACCCTTACTTTTACAAGAAAAGAAGGATTTCTTTGGATATAACCAAATCACATGAAAACATGAATTTGTATCCAAAAATCTCAATTGAATAAACCACAAAAATGATCAATTCAATTGGCTATGCTCGACATAAGAGAACTTATGGAGCAACACGGTATATACACAAAAATGTGGATCAGAGATAGACCAATACTGCGGAATAAATAGGGATTCATTCTACTTTTCATCATTATTTGCACAATGACATATAATAGACTTAATCCTTGTAAACAAAAGTGCATCATTTCTTCCATCAATATTTACATAATGACATAAAAGGATTAACATTTTTTTGTCAAAAGTTCATTCTATCTTTTATCAATACTTTCATACCGACATATAATAGAGATAACTTTTGAACATGTATGGGACAGTCAAGGTTCACGGACGTAAACAACATATACCATAACAAATTGCAATATATAAAAATAATAAAGATTAAAATTACAAAAAATCATCTTCCAAAAACTTAGAATTTAAATAAATAAATCTAAAAACATTGAAGATGAAAACGTTGGAAATAGTTATGTGTACTCACAATAATGGCTATTCCAAACCCTAGTGATAGGGTGTAGAATACATCCTATTTATTATCTATTGTTTATGCTTTCTCTGCTATTTTTCTTGTAAATTATATATTTTACGCGTGTTTTTGAGTTTTATAGCTACTCTGGAGTCCCATGGAGGAAAAGAAGAAGAAGTCAACCAAGTTGAGCAAAAAGGGCAAAAATGTCATTTCAGGGGCGAACACCATCTGGAGTCCAATCAATATTAAGGGGCAACTCTTTTGGAGGAGCACTATAGACACGCCAGATGAGGTTAAGGGGGTTGCCATCTGGGTGACCCTTATCTCAAGTGCTGGGGTGTCTGAATCCTGCCCTAAAACTATAACCTAATAAGTAATAAGTCGAGAGAAATCAACCTTCTCAATCATTTCTTCAGCCGCAAATAACCTGAAATTGAGAAGAAGGAAACAATGGCTGCTGTTGTTATTGCCACGAGAAATTGAGAGATTGAAGAGGGTTTTGAGAGCATATTCTGTGAGATAAGAAAGAGAAATTCATAGCTCATGAAGGGGAGAAATCAGAACGACTTGTTGCTGCAATCGATTATTGATGCCGTGTTCTTGAGAGATTCAGATGTTGATGGTGTGAATCAAAGAATGGGTTCACTGGAAAGAGCCGAAATCGGTAGTTTCTGTGAATAATGGGTTGATTAGGAGACGATTTGATGAACAAGAGAAAGGGGATCTGAGAGCTGTTACTGTTGGTTGATTCAGAGAAGATGAAATTGAAATGGGTATGGACTGGAATATGAATCAAGGTTTGTTTGAGAAGATAAAGATGATGGTCATCTTGAAGTTCAGATCGAGAAGTGAAGAAATATGCTGCAGTCCAGCTCGAGAATTGAGTAGCATATGCAAATGGGGTTTGAAATGGATCTATGATTTGAATTCAGCACAAAAGAGATGGGTTCTATTTCCGTTGATGAATCCGAGATATGATAATGCTGTAAATGGAATTGATGGGGTTCTGGTGATGAAGACAGGGCAGAATTGATGCCGCTGTTGATTCGAGCAAGACATGGAGATGAAGAATGGTTATGTTGTTGTTCGAAAGAGAAGAATTGTTGAGAAGCAAGGATGAATTGATGGGTTCTCGCTGCTATTGGGTTTATGGTGGAACTGAATTTGAGAGATGCTGGTGCTGTTGGTGACGCTCAAGGGTTGGCTGAAATTGATGTTGTTGTGAGTTTGGAAACAAATAGAGAAGAAATGGGAGTTGCTGTACAGGGAATGGTTCATGGGTGGAGGTCTGAAGTGTTGATGTTGTTAGTAGTGTTTTTGTGTTTGAATTGAAGAACAACAAAACTACAGGAATGAAAGAAGAATTGCAGTGTGTGAACTCAAGACATGATAGATGTTGGTGATGCCGTGGAGAGATGGAATTGATTATATCAGAAGGGGTTGTGTTGGTGCTGCAGCAAATCTCAAGAACTGAGTAGCAGATGATTATGGGTGTGTGACTGTGCTGTTACAGGGATGAATGAAATGTTGCTTGAGAACTAGATGAATGTTAGGATCTTCACAGGAGAAGACCAAAAATAGGCCTGAATTTGGCCTGGAATCGCCCTGAAACAGAGGAAACTCTGTCTAAATCTTCCCTCTGATGGGTCGACTCAGAGATTCAGATGATTCGTAAAGCCTAACTCAGTTGAGTAAGACCAGTTAGCCGAGTAAGATGCTAACTCGGTGTCTGACCTCCCCTTTCTTTGACCTAGTTGACTAACAGAAGACCGTTAGTTTGACAGTTATCTCTAACAGCACAGTGACGGAATATTCCGTTAACATACAGCATCTCAGGTGGCCGACAGTAGCTTTCCGGTGCCGTATTCCGGTGGAACCAATAAATTTCCGGCGACCCAATTTGTGAAGAATTTTCTAGACTCATGGGTTTGAAGAATTGGGCTTGGATTTGGAAAGAGAAGATGGAAGATTTGAGAAAGACTTGGATTTGGAAGTTGAGCTACAAAGGGAAAGTGGTGTTATTATGGAATGAGGATTCTATTCCTAAGAGGATTGCTAGGAAATTGAAGCCTATAAATAGAGAAGTTCTCTACACAACTTAGACACACCT
This sequence comes from Papaver somniferum, assembly GCF_003573695.1. Classification (NCBI taxonomy): domain Eukaryota; kingdom Viridiplantae; phylum Streptophyta; class Magnoliopsida; order Ranunculales; family Papaveraceae; genus Papaver; species Papaver somniferum. The sequence continues at coordinate 105,772,335 of NC_039365.1, forward strand.
CTCTACACACCTTTTTACACACACAACACTTTTCTTTTCTTTATTCTTTGTGTGAACTCCTTAGCATGAGTAGCTAATTTTATTAATTGAGGATGAATTCCTAGTTCTTGACATGTTTTGAGTTTTGTTTTAAATCTACTTTGAAGTTTTCACATGATTATCGTTTGTTTTTACTAATATGAATGTTTATACATTCATGGTTGATTGATAGGTCGTTTAGGATGCATACTAAATTGATTTGTTAATTGATCTAAAGCTAGTGAAAGTTAGGGGATAAATAATCGTTTCTTGACTGTTTACATAAGTAGCAAACACGAGACCTTACGGAGGGATTCCGTGGAGCAATTGTGTGTGGAAACAACGTTAGCAAGTAGACCTTGAGCTAAGAGTCTAACTACTAATATCAACCTAATAAATTCATAAAGCTTAATGCGTTTAACTAAATTACATCTTGAGTGAGCTACTACTAGGTGGTTTGGTGAATAGAATCCGGTAGTCGAGAATTTCCGTATCCGGTGATACTAGGGATTTAGGAGTTTAGCACTGAGCTAGCTGCTTTACCTACGGTTGGTGATAATCTGTGACTAATAACATGTGGATGAAAAACATAATTTGAATCATTGTTTTGCAACGAAGAAGGATTCCTTGATCTAATCTCTCTTATTGATTTCAACTTAAACTTTTAATTGCATTATTTACTTTCTTTTGTTTTTAAAATCTAAAACCAATCCCCCCTTTTTGTGACAACTAAAAAACTAAAACCTCTTGCTCCTCGTGGGAACGAACTTGAATACACTATATTACTTGTTAATTAGGTGGAAAAATATTAATTAATTTGTTGTGGTTATGACACGCATCAAATTTTGGCGCCGCTGCCGGGGAGCAGCGGACGATTTTTAGTTGTTTTTATTTTATTTTATTGCTTTATTCTGGCTTTGTTAGATTTTATATCATATCTAACTTAGTTTTTGAGAATCTTATTTCAGGTACCAGTTTTCCATGTATGGTGGACAAGAGCAAGCATATTACAACAATCAATACGGTTTTCAACCTCAACATTATGGCAACTTCCAACCATCTTTAGGATACAATCAAAACCAATCTTTTGGCTATGATCAATTTCCTACAAAACCTTATGGATATTCTCATACATATCAACAACCTTGTAGTAGGTATGTAAGTCAAGCACCAAGGTGGGATAAGTCTACTTCTAATTGGCTTCATTCGAGTTGTATGCAGATTATGAATGAATTGCAATATATGCGACAAATACTAGACCAAATTGACCGTGATAAAAAGAACGTCACACAAACCAATTTCTGCAACACTTTTTCTTACCCGACTCTGGATCGTAGTTATGATCATTCACCCATTCAAAGGGAAGAGTCCTGGGAAAGAGAACCTATTGTAGCCAACGGTGGTAAGCGTGTGAACGTCAAGAAACTTGCACAGAAATTATACAAGTTGGAAGATGATGGAACCTCAGAAGAGCTTGTCGCAGAAATTAGTAGGACCATTCATATGGAACTTAAACGACGTTTGGATAAAGGTTATCAAACCGATGAAGATTCTTATTATGGTGAGTCTGAAAGTGAAGATGATTGTGTTGAAAAGGACCAACCTTTGGAGACTTTTGATGACGCTAGTGCAGCCTACTCGAGCCTTGATCTTAATAATGATCAATCACCTATTCAAAAGGTAGAGCTTGAGGAAGATGCAATTAGTGTTTTTAAAAAATTCCTTAGGGAAAGAAATGAGTCCGCGGTAGTGTATGAGCGTTGCAAAAAGGATAAAGTTATTCCAACTCCGGATCATAATAACGATCCTTCACTTATTCAAAAAGAGGAGATTGGGTGTGACTTACCTATTGTTATAAACGGTGTAACACCCTCACAAGATCTTAAAATTTATATCGATGAAAATCATTTTAGTGAATGGCCCGATTCCGATGATGAGAATGTTGAAGAGATGATGCTAGAGGATGAAACCAAATTCATTGATTTTGTGGAAGACCCAATTGAACTTGTCAATGATTTTAATGATGCCGAGACTTTGGTTAAGGTAGAAAACGACGAAGAATGGTTGCAAGGTTTGATAGAGGACCACGATATACAAGAGGTAAGTAATTCACTTGAATTTTTTAAAGATGAAGAGGATTCCGTAATACAAGAAATTGTGCAAGGTTTGTCAAACCCTTTGCATAATGATTCTTCTACTTTACCTCTTATTGGTTTGAATGTATGTGCTTCGAAAGTATTTTTGGATGATTTTGTTTCTAGACATCCACCATTGGAAACACTTGATGCTAACACTATGCAGGTTTGCCAAGAGGAATATATGGAAGTTCCCAAATTCTATATTCTTTATACACTTCCGAGTGTGGACAAGAATAAGTGTGGGGGAAGTTTCTATCGAGCGATAATTTCACTATTGTTTTCTTGTGCTAACATTTGTATGGAGTTATTGTTTGCAAAACAGGTACTGTAGGTGGATCCCCAAATTTTCAGATTTTTAGTATGGGGAGTGAATCTTACAAGAAGCCAAGTCGGGTCGTCGACTTTAAAACAAGCGCTTAATGGGAGGCAACCCATAGGTTTTGTATTTCTTATCCTTTTGTTTTTTGTTTTGTTTATTTATTTTTTCTTGTTCCATATCATGTTAGGATTTCCTACCTTTACTTTACTTGGACGATTCAATTACATTGAGGACAATGTAAGGTTTAAGTGTGGGGGAGTGGTTAAGCATTTATTTATTTTTTGAAAAAATTTTTTTTTGCATAAAACCTCCAACTTTTAGAGATTTTAGAGTCACTAGCATACTTCTAGGTATGTTTACATGGAGAATCCTGACCGACATAACTGAACTTGGAAGTGTTAGGGAACTACATTCGGATTTCTTGCTTGTTAGAGTGTTAAATAATGGATTTAATCATGCCGGTGATGCAGATTAGGAGCAGGGAGACATGCATTATTAGAGTTGCTGATCAATCATTAGTGGAGACTACCATATTTATATCATGCGAGGCACCGACCAGATTTCTTTACAAATAACTAAAGAGCTTTATTTTGAGTGTGTGTCACCGTACGTTAATTCCGGGTAGAATGGTGAGCTACCCAACCTCCCACCAATAAAAGCACTACTCTTTGATCTTTTGAGTGCTAATTTTGTCAATCATGAGGGTGACGTCTATAGATGAAAGCCTCCTTCTTGTAGTTCGATTTGCAGTTAGCACCATTCTCTCTCTCGACAACAACGAATCCATAGAAACACCATCATCATCGACAAGGGAGCGACATCAAAATCTATAAGGAAAGTTGAAAAAGTTCAAGGTTTACAAGCAACGGAACAAGAAAAGAGTAAATTTCATATCCAAGTAAAGCAACATAAAATGAGCGGATTTTTATATATACATGTTGAAGACTTACATAGCAATGAGCATAATTTTATATCCAAGTTGAAGACTTATTCACAAGAGCAAAGAAAAGCAAAAGGTGGGAATTATTGAAGTTTATGATTTCGAGACGATACAAGTTGTGAAGAATCAAGCGGTAAAGTATTTTTCCCACGGCTATGGTTTGTTTTGTATTTTCACTTTGTTTTGTATTTTATTTCTCTTGTCTCTAAAAAAAAAATGATGGCAAGAGAAATTTTTGTTTTTATCTTTTATTTAATAAGCCGTGGGGAAGAAAAATCTATAAGGAAGTTTCAAGCGACAAGGATTTAAGGTAAGGAGTTACAAATTGTCAAGGATCTATGAAGTTCAAGTTATCATCAATAGTTGAAGCCGAAGGCGACGACCAAGAAGATGAGGACGAGGAGTCGAAGACGTTTCTATTGGATGCCGTGAGAGTGGTGTTATCATAATTGGCAATCGGATGTGAAGGTAAATAAGTAATCTCATCCTCGATAATAGTGGTTGATTTCCTTTCTTAGAGATTATCAGAAAAATGGTTTTTCAAAATATTAAAAGATGTGGGTTTTTAAAATATTTAGGAAGTTGTCCTTCACACCATTCAACGTGTTGCAGGAATTCTCTCTTCATTCCTACCTGCACACAAGTGAGAACCATAAAAAGTACGTCTTTTGAGTGCAATTTCATAAAACTCTTTTTGGTGAGGCAGAAGTCGAGGCGAAATGCTTATTGATCGCTTCTCAAACACGCATTCTCTCATTATGGTGTGGTTATTTCTCACTCAACATTTAAGAATGAGAATATGTTCTTTACTATTTCTAACTTCTTATTACTAGCATGCAGAAACTCTATGTCCTCATAGCTCTTTGGATGCTTGGGACGCTGAAACGCTTTGAAGTTGTAAGTTTCAGTTTGTTTTGCTCGAGGACTAGCAAAGTCTAGGTGTGGGGGAATTTGATAGGGTGTAGAATACATCCTATTTATTATCTATTATTTATGCTTTCTCTGCTATTTTTCTTGTAAATTATGTATTTTACGCGTGTTTTTGAGTTTTATAGCTACTCTGGAGTCCCATGGAGGAAAAGAAGAAGAAATCACCCAAGTTGAGCAAAAAGGGCAAAAATGTCATTTCAGGGACGAACACCATCTGGAGTCCAATCAATATTAAGGGTCAACTCTTTTGGAGGAGCACTATAGACAGGCCAGCTGAGGTTAAGGGGGTTTCCATCTGGGTGACCCTTATCTCAAGTGCTGGGGTGTCTAAATCCTGCCCTAAAACTATAACCTAATAAGTTGAGAGAAATCAACCTTCTCAATCATTTCTTCAGCCGTAAATAACCTGAAATTGAGAAGAAGGAAACAATGGCTGCTGTTGTTATTGCCACGAGAAATTGAGAGATTGAAGAGGGTTTTGAGAGCATATTCTGTGAGATAAGAAAGAGAAATTCATAGCTCATGAAGGGGAGAAATCAGAACGACTTGTTGCTGCAATCGATTATTGATGCCGTGTTCTTGAGAGATTCAGATGTTGATGGTGTGAATCAAAGAATGGGTTCACTGGAAAGAGCCGAAATCGGTAGTTTCTGTGAATAATGGGTTGATTAGGAGACGATTTGATGAACAAGAGAAAGGGGATCTGAGAGCTGTTACTGTTGGTTGATTCAGAGAAGATGAAATTGAAATGGGTATGGACTGGAATATGAATCAAGGTTTGTTTGAGAAGATAAAGATGATGGTCATCTTGAAGTTCAGATCGAGAAGTGAAGAAATATGCTGCAGTCCAGCTCGAGAATTGAGTAGCATATGCAAATGGGGTTTGAAATGGATCTATGATTTGAATTCAGCACAAAAGAGATGGGTTCTATTTCCGTTGATGAATCCGAGATATGATAATGCTGTAAATGGAATTGATGGGGTTCTGGTGATGAAGACAGGGCAGAATTGATGCCGCTGTTGATTCGAGCAAGACATGGAGATGAAGAATGGTTATGTTGTTGTTCGAAAGAGAAGAATTGTTGAGAAGCAAGGATGAATTGATGGGTTCTCGCTGCTATTGGGTTTATGGTGGAACTGAATTTGAGAGATGCTGGTGCTGTTGGTGACGCTCAAGGGTTGGCTGAAATTGATGTTGTTGTGAGTTTGGAAACAAATAGATAAGAAATGGGAGTTGCTGTACAAGGAATGGTTCATGGGTGGAGGTCTGAAGTGTTGATGTTGTTAGTAGTGTTTTTGTGTTTGAATTGAAGAACAACAAAACTACAGGAATGAAAGAAGAATTGCAGTGTGTGAAATCAAGACATGATAGATGTTGGTGATGCTGTGGAGAGATGTAATTGATTATATCAGAAGGGGTTGTGTTGGTACTGCAGCAAATCTCAAGAACTGAGTAGCAGATGATTATGGGTGTGTGACAGAGCTGTTACAGGGATGAATGAAATGTTTCTTAAGAATTAGATGAATGTTAGGATTGTCACAGGAGAAGACCAAAAATAGGCCTGAATTTGGCCTAGAATCGCCCTGAAACAGAGGAAACTCTGTCTAAATCTTCCCTCTGATGAGTCGACTCAGAGATTCAGATGATTCGTAAAGCCTAACTCAGTTGAGTAAAACCAGTTAGCCGAGTAAGATGCTAAATCGGTGTCTGACCTCCCCTTTCTTTGACCTAGTTGACTAACATAAGACCGTTAGTTTGACAGTTATCTCTAACAACACAATGACGGAATATTCCGTTAACAGACAACATCTCAGGTGGCCGACAGTAGCTTTCCGGTGCCGTATTCCGATGGAACCAGTAAATTTCCGGCGACCCAATTTGTGAAGAATTTTCTAGAATCATCTAGACTCATGGGTTTGAAGAATTGGGCTTGGATTTGGAAATAGAAGATGGAAGATTTGAGAAAGACTTGGATTTGGAAGTTGAGCTACAAAGGGAAAGTGGTGTTATTATGGAATGAGGATTCTATTCCTAAGAGGATTGCTAGGAAATTGAAGCCTATAAATAGAGAAGTTCTCTACACAACTTAGACACACCTCTCTACACACCTTTTTACACACACAACACTTCTCTTTTCTTTATTCTTTGTGTGAACTCCTTAGCATGAGTAGCTAATTTTATTAATTGAGGATGAATTCCTAGTTCTTGACATGTTTTGAGTTTTGTTTTAAATCTACTTTGAAGTTTTCACATGATTATCGTTTGTTTTTACTAATAGGAATGTTTATACATTCATGGTTGATTGATAGGTCGTTTAGGATGCATACTAAATTGATTTGTTAATTGATCTAAAGCTAGTGAAAGTTAGGGGATAAGTAATCGTTTCTTGACTCTTTACACAAGTAGCAAACACGAGACCTTGCAGAGTGATTCCATGGAGCAATTGTGTGTGGAAAGAACGTTAGCAAGTGGACCTTGAGTTAAGAGTCTAACTAATAATATCAACCTAATAAATTCACAAATATTAATGTGTTTAACTAAATTACATCTTGAGTGAGCTACTACTAGGTGGTTTGGTGAATAGAATCCAGTAGTCGAGAACTTCCGTATCCGGTGATACTAGGGATTTAGGGGTTTAGCACTGAGCTAGCTTCTTTACCTATGGTTGGTGATAATCTGTGACTAATAAAAAGTGGAAAAGAACATAACTTAAATCATTGTTTTGCAACGAAGAAGGATTCCTTGATCTAATCTCTCTTATTGGTTTCAACATAGACTTTTAATTGTTTTATTTACTTTTTTTGTTTTTAAAATCTAAAACCAATCCCCCCGTTTTGTGACAACTAAACAAATAAAACCTCTTGCTCCTCGTGGGAACGAACTTGACTACACTATATTAGTTGTTAATTAGGAGGAAAAAACATTAATTAATTTGTTGTGGTTACGACACGCATCAAATTTTGGCGCCGCTGCCGGGGAGCAGCGGAGCAGCTTTAGTTGTTTTTATTTTCGTTTTATTTTTGTTTTTAACTTTGTTTTCTAGAATTTTTATTTCAGGTACCAGTTTTCCATGTACGGTGGACAAGAGCAAGCATATTACAACAATCAATACGGTTTTCAACCTCAACATTATGTCAACTTCCAACCATGGTTAGGATACAGACTTTATGGATATTCTCATACATATCAACAACCTTATGACGAGTATGTAAGTGAACAATCACTAGGAAAGGAGGATAGTTATGCTTCTAAATCTATGCGTGATCTCCTCGGTGTAAGGCAACCTAGTTTGAGGGAACTTGGGAGAAGGTTTTATCAATTGATCGATGAAGGCCTAGCATCGGATGGAGAAATTCTTGAATCTAAAAGAGCTTTAAGAATGGAGAGTGAAAAACGTTATTATATGGGTTACGATGATGATTTTGAACCTTATGAAAATTATTGTAACAAGGATAAAGTTATTCCAACTGCGGATCATAATAATTCACCTATTTAAAAGGAGGAGATTGGGTGTGACTTACCTATTGTTATAAATGGTGTAACACCCTCACAAGATCTTACAATTTATACAGATGAAAATCATTTTAGTGAATGGCCCGATTCCGATGATGAGAATGTTGAAGAGATGATGCTAGAGGATGAAACCAAATTCATTGATTTTGTGGAAGACCCAATTGAACTTGCCAATGATTTTAATGATGCCGATACTTTGGTTAAGGTAGAAAACGACGAATAATGGTTGCAAGGTTTGATAGAGGACCACGATATACAAGAGGTAAGTAATTCACTTGAATTTTTTAAGGATGAAGAGGATTCCGTTATACAAGAAATTGTGCAAGGTTTGTCAAACCATTTGCATATTGATTCTTCTCCTTTACCTCTTATTGGTTTGAATGTATGTGTTTCGAAAGTATTTTTGGATGATTTTGTTTCTAGATATCCACCATTGGAAACACTTGATGCTAACACTATGCAGGTTTGCCAAGAGGAATACATGGAAGTTCCCAAATTCTATATTTTTTATGCACTTCCGAGTGTGGACAAGACTAAGTGTGGGGGAAATTTCTATCGAGAGATAACATTATTATTATTTTCCTGTTCTAACATTTGTATGGATTTATTGTTTGCAAAAAAGGTAGTATGGGTGGATCCCCAAATTTTCCGATTGTTAGTGTATGAGGAGTGAATCTTACAAGAGCCAAGTCGGGCCGTCGACTTTAAAACAAGCACTCAATGGGAGGCAACCCATAGGTTTTGTATTTCTTATCCTTTTGTTTTTTGTTATGTTTATTTATTTTTTCTTGTTCCATATCATGTTAGGGTTTCCCACCTTTACTTTACTTGGACGATTCAATTACATTGAGGACAATGTAAGGTTTAAGTGTGGGGGAGTGATTAAGCATTTATTTAAAAAAAATTTTGCATAAAACCTCCAACTTGTAGATATTTTAGAGTCACTAGCATACTTCTAGGTATGTTTACATAGAGAATTCTGACCGACATAACTGAACTTGGAAGTGTTAGGGAACTACATTCGGATTTCTTGCTTGTTAGAGTGTTAAATAATGGATTTAATCATGCCGGTGATGCAGATTAGGAGCAGGGAGACATGCATTATTAGAGTTGCTGATCAATCATTAGTGGAGACTACCATATTTATATCATGCGAGGCACCGACCAGATTTCTTTACAAATAACTAAAGAGCTTTATTTTGAGTGTGTGTCACCGTACGTTAATTCCGGGTAGAATGGTGAGCTACCCAACCTCCCACCAATAAAAGCACTACTCTTTGATCTTTTGAGTGCTAATTTTGTCAATCATGAGGGTGACGTCTATAGATGAAAGCCTCCTTCTTGTAGTTCGATTTGCAGTTAGCACCATTCTCTCTCTCGACAACAACGAATCCATAGAAACACCATCATCATCGACAAGGGAGCGACATCAAAATCTATAAGGAAAGTTGAAAAAGTTCAAGGTTTACAAGCAACGGAACAAGAAAAGAGTAAATTTCATATCCAAGTAAAGCAACATAAAATGAGCGGATTTTTATATATACATGTTGAAGACTTACATAGCAATGAGCATAATTTTATATCCAAGTTGAAGACTTATTCACAAGAGCAAAGAAAAGCAAAAGGTGGGAATTATTGAAGTTTATGATTTCGAGACGATACAAGTTGTGAAGAATCAAGCGGTAAAGTATTTTTCCCACGGCTATGGTTTGTTTTGTATTTTCACTTTGTTTTGTATTTTATTTCTCTTGTCTCTAAAAAAAAAATGATGGCAAGAGAAATTTTTGTTTTTATCTTTTATTTAATAAGCCGTGGGGAAGAAAAATCTATAAGGAAGTTTCAAGCGACAAGGATTTAAGGTAAGGAGTTACAAATTGTCAAGGATCTATGAAGTTCAAGTTATCATCAATAGTTGAAGCCGAAGGCGACGACCAAGAAGATGAGGACGAGGAGTCGAAGACGTTTCTATTGGATGCCGTGAGAGTGGTGTTATCATAATTGGCAATCGGATGTGAAGGTAAATAAGTAATCTCATCCTCGATAATAGTGGTTGATTTCCTTTCTTAGAGATTATCAGAAAAATGGTTTTTCAAAATATTAAAAGATGTGGGTTTTTAAAATATTTAGGAAGTTGTCCTTCACACCATTCAACGTGTTGCAGGAATTCTCTCTTCATTCCTACCTGCACACAAGTGAGAACCATAAAAAGTACGTCTTTTGAGTGCAATTTCATAAAACTCTTTTTGGTGAGGCAGAAGTCGAGGCGAAATGCTTATTGATCGCTTCTCAAACACGCATTCTCTCATTATGGTGTGGTTATTTCTCACTCAACATTTAAGAATGAGAATATGTTCTTTACTATTTCTAACTTCTTATTACTAGCATGCAGAAACTCTATGTCCTCATAGCTCTTTGGATGCTTGGGACGCTGAAACGCTTTGAAGTTGTAAGTTTCAGTTTGTTTTGCTCGAGGACTAGCAAAGTCTAGGTGTGGGGGAATTTGATAGGGTGTAGAATACATCCTATTTATTATCTATTATTTATGCTTTCTCTGCTATTTTTCTTGTAAATTATGTATTTTACGCGTGTTTTTGAGTTTTATAGCTACTCTGGAGTCCCATGGAGGAAAAGAAGAAGAAATCACCCAAGTTGAGCAAAAAGGGCAAAAATGTCATTTCAGGGACGAACACCATCTGGAGTCCAATCAATATTAAGGGTCAACTCTTTTGGAGGAGCACTATAGACAGGCCAGCTGAGGTTAAGGGGGTTTCCATCTGGGTGACCCTTATCTCAAGTGCTGGGGTGTCTAAATCCTGCCCTAAAACTATAACCTAATAAGTTGAGAGAAATCAACCTTCTCAATCATTTCTTCAGCCGTAAATAACCTGAAATTGAGAAGAAGGAAACAATGGCTGCTGTTGTTATTGCCACGAGAAATTGAGAGATTGAAGAGGGTTTTGAGAGCATATTCTGTGAGATAAGAAAGAGAAATTCATAGCTCATGAAGGGGAGAAATCAGAACGACTTGTTGCTGCAATCGATTATTGATGCCGTGTTCTTGAGAGATTCAGATGTTGATGGTGTGAATCAAAGAATGGGTTCACTGGAAAGAGCCGAAATCGGTAGTTTCTGTGAATAATGGGTTGATTAGGAGACGATTTGATGAACAAGAGAAAGGGGATCTGAGAGCTGTTACTGTTGGTTGATTCAGAGAAGATGAAATTGAAATGGGTATGGACTGGAATATGAATCAAGGTTTGTTTGAGAAGATAAAGATGATGGTCATCTTGAAGTTCAGATCGAGAAGTGAAGAAATATGCTGCAGTCCAGCTCGAGAATTGAGTAGCATATGCAAATGGGGTTTGAAATGGATCTATGATTTGAATTCAGCACAAAAGAGATGGGTTCTATTTCCGTTGATGAATCCGAGATATGATAATGCTGTAAATGGAATTGATGGGGTTCTGGTGATGAAGACAGGGCAGAATTGATGCCGCTGTTGATTCGAGCAAGACATGGAGATGAAGAATGGTTATGTTGTTGTTCGAAAGAGAAGAATTGTTGAGAAGCAAGGATGAATTGATGGGTTCTCGCTGCTATTGGGTTTATGGTGGAACTGAATTTGAGAGATGCTGGTGCTGTTGGTGACGCTCAAGGGTTGGCTGAAATTGATGTTGTTGTGAGTTTGGAAACAAATAGA